>NC_048302.1:23835505-23915984 GCF_013100865.1 Trachemys scripta elegans | reverse complement strand
GCAAAAAGAAGAACAGGAGTACTTGTGGCACCTTAGAGACTAACAAATTTATTAGAGCATAAGCTTTCGTGGACTACAGCCCACTTCTTCGGATGCATAGTGGCTGTAGTCCACGAAAGCTTATGCTCTAATAAATTTGTTAGTCTCTAAGGTGCCACAAGTACTCCTGTTCTTCTTTTTGCAGATACAGACTAACACGGCTGTTACGCTGAAACCTGTCAGTAGTGCTAGAACCTGTGCTAGATTTCAAAGGCTAAAAAGCATGGCTTAAAAAGAAACAAAAATGTCCGGATCCATTATGCGAAAAGAAAGTTGGATGCAAAATTTTCTCAGGGCTTGTGGGATTCCCACAAATTATCACATTAACAGCGGCCTGGCCAAGAGGGGCGGGGGAGAAGGTGCACAGTTTTTCTGAGGTGAGGACTGGGCAAAGTCCGGGGGAACCCACACACCTTCTGTAAGGTCTATTTATCCTGTGCTCAGCATTCAAAACCACAGACGCCTCCTCTTGCTATTGAGGAGCCCACAGAGGGGTAATGCAGTACTGCAAAGGGACCCCGCAATCAGTGAACCTTAAATCTTTTTTTATTTTCCTGCAAGATACCATTTTACACTGCCACATTTCCAGGGAGGTGCCAGTGGGTCACCTCTGTGTACCATTGAAGCTGTAGCACTGACAGTTGTCCTGGGATGGAGGAAGCACATAGGCAGCCTCCCCATTCTCCTCCCTCTTCCTACCTTTTTGTACCCTAAGCAATAGCGTATCACAGCCCAGTCCCCGCCCTTGGGAGAGTTCAGGGGCTGCCTTTTGTGTTAGTATCCATGAGATGCATAAAGCCAATAAGCAGAGGTAGGAATTAAGCCAATGACCCTGACCCTGCCACACGGGCTATGAAATAGACTCATGGGAATGACCACAAGAATAAATGCAGCAGCTGCAGTGGTTCCAGAATGAATCCAGGGCCAGTACAAATAAGGCTGTGTGGCATCAAGCCTGACATGTACCAGTGAATGTATGACACATCGGGCTCCGGTGAGAGACAGTTGCTAACAAACTCCCATTTATTCCAGTCGGAGCAGGATGGGCCCCAAATGTTTTTCTTCTTTTGTAGGCAATAAAACTTTGCTGCAACCTATGGGCCCATTTCCACTCCTATAGGATGCAACCGGAGTTTTAGCTTTGACTTCAATGGAAGCCAGAATGAGACCACGTTTGTTTGTTTTTTGGCAGCTGTTCCTTATCTTATCACCTCCTATGACATTTCAGTGTAAGTTAATTCAGCAAGCCACTTCTTTCCGCAGAGAGCTCCTCCTCACTTTCTCTCTTTTTAATCATGTTCTCCTTACACTAATTCTCTTCTGTTATGGATGATTTCTCCAGGAAGCAAAGATCTAGCTGATTTAGAATTAACTGAACAGGTTTGCTTCATTGTTTACTTTTTTACCTTCATTCTCCAGGCTTGATTCAATCTGTATATTGAATGGCAATTTTAAATACTGATAAATAATTCTGTCTGCTCAGTAGGTAGACTTTTCCAAGGTCTCATGCTCCAATGTTCCTCCTGCTAAACAATCTCAATAGCAAGGGCTTAATACTATATTAGGAAAAATTTTATTTTCTCTTATGTGAGAACCCTTTAAAAGCACCGAGCCTCCTTTGCCCCAGGCACTATTGCACAGATAATAGAGGGTTCCTCTAACTCAGGGTTGTATCAGATCTGGCAACAAGACATATCAAGACTCAAGTATTTAATTAAAAAATATTGGTTTAACTATATGGAGGTCTCTTTCAGAAACCGGTACTACCAGTGGCATGGTACTACCTACAGAATGAAGACAACCTGATCACAGCCCAGGACAAACAAACATGGTCTGTGCCACAGTCCCTCCTTTTTGCTCTTCACTTTCTCCTCTCCTTTAACATTAGAGGTTGCTCTTCTACCTCTGTCCTCTAACCTTTCTTCTTCTCTTCTCCATCACCTCCCTTCATCTCTCTCCACTGCTGCCCTATGAAAATGTTCTCCTTTAAATCCAGTGCCAGGGGCATGTGCTTTGGGGAGGGAGGATGGTCTTGTGGATAAGGCACTGGAAAGGTCTGATTACAATTCTTGGCTCTGCCACAGACTTCCTGTGCAACCTTAAAGAAATTCCTTAATTTCTGTGCCTCAGTTCCACATTTGCAAGGTGCGGATAATCATCTTTCCTTACCTGACACAGTTAAGAGGATAAATGCATAAATATGTTCAAGGTGCTCAGGGATTGCACTGATGCGGGGCTGGCCATTTAAGCAGATAGAGCATCTCAGTGTCAGTTGATAAGATAAGGATACCAAAAATTTGTTTCCTCTCCTCACTTTCTACTCACTGACATCGCTTCCCGCCATAACAGCTATATGAACAGAATACACTTGCCTACATTGATAAACTATAGGTCCAGCCATTCACCCTCTTATAGAAAACGCTGCATGTGGGGAAGCCTCAGCTAGAAAGCCCTCAAGGTTCTCCTCACAGCTTCATAAATAAGTAGGGAGCAGGTTACGGCCTCATGGAAAAGGGACAGCTGAGTTCTGGATACCTTCAGTATTCTAAGATCTACAAGGAAAGCAGAGGGACAATCACATGGATGCAAGTACACTTTACACTAGTGGAAGGATATCCTCACATATTCATTGTACTACAGTCTCCTGAGAAGGCCTAGGGCTACTAGTTGTCTCTTTTGTCCCAACAGTCCTCCTTGGGAGCCAACAAGCATGAAGGGAGAGTTAGTGCAGCTGCTAGCAGCGTTAACTTCCACTTTTCTACAGTCGTAAGGGGAGCACATCATAAGCCAACTGCCGCCAGGCTTCTGCTTCTCCCTGAACCACCTCCTCTTTCCCAGGGAGTTCTGACCAAGCAGAGTCAACATGAAGGCACTTCTCCAGTGTTCCAAGGAAAAACGGAGCATGCACCAGCGTTTCAGCGCCTCCCCATCCAAACTCACACCTGTTCTGACTCCACTTTTTATCCCTTCCACATCTTTATGGCACATGCCTTTATTTTCATTCAATTACATTAATTTAAGACTGAGTGGAAAAATGGTCAATCAATTGCTGAAAGAGAGAGACAGTCTTACACAGGATAGTTGGCATGTGTGCTATTGAAAAAGGTCATTATTAGGCGACACCTTATCCGAGCAACAAGGCTCAGAGCGGTAAAAGATATATTCAGTAGATTCCTACAGAGAGACGAGTAACTTAACCTTATTTTTTTCTCCTTCTTTTGAAATACTTTAAAAATATGAAAGTGTAAAGGAGGCAATGTCCAGCTATTTCTGTGTGTGCTCATTACACATTGCAAAGCTCATGTCCCTCCACCTCCAGTAATCATCAGTAGCTGGAATTGTAAGGATGGGGATTTAATAGAGGAGGAGAAGGAAGAGTTTTACCTGGATTACCGATGGCAAGTGACATTAAATTGTACTTTTTCATCAATGGAGTTATTTGTGATGTATTTTAAGTTATTTCAAGGGTGCCTAGAGCAGATATACAGATTATTTTTTCTAGCATTTCTAGGTATTTCAGTGAATATATCCCATACAGATGAGAATACATGTATTCAGTTAATTTATTTCAAATCTGATATAGTGTGAGAAACCTGAATGTGCAATAAAACCATGGCTTCTTTTTACTTAGCAAGCAAGCAAGCCAATCCAATGAAAATAAACAATCTTAATGCTCCATTATGGTAGAAAATTAAGCCACGCAATTTTTATTTTACACGGAATAATAATATTTATTGCATGTAATATACAGAAGTCACCATTACAATGTTGATATTTACCATTCAAAAGCAATTCAGTATAGGAACCACAAATGCAGGGATTACCGGTGGTACTGAGGCAACACTAGCTGCTTTCCAACGGCAAATATCGTCACTTCATGGCAGTCTCTACTCTTTTACTAATTAGGCAGTTTCACTTTGGGCCGCACCCAAACAATAGTATGTGTTTGCATCATATATTACAATGAAAATATTTAATTTTTATATATGAGTTTACCATTAACTCATTCAATTATAAAAACAAAATTATTAAAATTGAGCTTTGACAACTTATTGCACTTCTGATCCAAATGATCCTTTTTATTGCAAAAATTCTTTTTAATGTAAATGGAAAGAAATCGCTCTAACATACTGCCTATCATTGATGATAGGATAACAACTTGAGTGTGTTTACACTATTATTTATTATTCATGTATGGTAATAGAGGGGAGAAAATTATATTAATGCACCTGCAGGAAGTCTAGGAAGAGGTACTATTCACTGTGAATGTAAATGCAATTGCCATTTTATATGTGGTAGTAATATATTAATTACACCTATTATAAACATTATGAGATTTAGGTGTGGTCAATAGCATAAAATTCTCCATAGCCCAATAAGACTAATATTATTGATGTAATGTTTCCATATTAATCCAACATAATAGTGCAATAAAATAAATGTTATTTTTTTAAGATTAATTCTACTTTCATCTTTGTACATTTAGAATACAGAATGCCACTCAGTCACTTTGTTATCTTCCTGTGTGCTAGTCCATTGCAGGAGTGGTTCTCTATCTTTTCCATTCCACAACTCTATGTTACAACACCAAGAAGGTTTGGGGTTCCTCTCTATGAAGAAAGGAAGGGATGCCATGTCCCCTGTACCTATTCCCAGATACCCACAGGTTGAGAATCCATGTATTAGAGTAATAATAGTGCTTCAAATTTTGAAAGTGGATAATAAAGGTAATTTGAAACTGTTAGAGTGTTAAATGCAGATGCATCACATATCAAAAGGGAGAAATTAAGATAATTCTAAAGAAGTTATTGGTACCGTCCCCTTCATTTTTTTCCTTTTTCTTTTCCCCTTCCACCCAACTAGTCAATGAACAAAATTAAATACCGATCTTTACTTTGGATGCCTGCATCTAAAGCCTTATTTTGCAAGAATCATTGAACCATAGAATATCTGCGTTGGAAGGGACCTCAGGAGGTCATCTAGTCCAACCTCCTGCTCAAAGCACGACCAATCCCCAACTAAATCATCCCAGCCAGAGCTTTGTCAAGCCTGACCTTAAAAACCTCTAAGGAAGGAGAGTCCACCACCTCCCTAGGTAACCGATTCCACTGCTTCACCACACTCCTAGTGAAAAAGTTGTACCTAATATCCAACCTAAACCTCCCCCACTGCAATTTGAGACCATTACTCCTTGTTCTGTCATCTGGTACCACTGAGAACAGTCTAGATCCATCCTCTTTGGAACCCCCTTTCAGATGGTTGAAAGCAGCTATCAAATCCCCCCTCATTCTTCTCTTCTGCAGACTAAATAATCCCAGTTCCCTCAGCCTCTCCTCATAAATCATGTGCTCCAGCCCCCTAATCATTTTTGTTGCCCTCTGCTGGACTCTTTCCAATTTTTCCACATCCTTCTAGTAGTGTGGAGCCCAAAACTGGACACAGTACTCCAGATGGGGCCTCCCCAGTGATGAATAGAGGGGAATGATCACGTCCCTCGATCTGCTGGCAATGCTCCTACTTATACAGCCCAAAATGCCGTTAGCCTTCTTGGCAACAAGGGCACACTGTTGACTCATATCCAGCTTCTTATCCACTGTAAACCTTCGGTCCTTTTCTGCAGAATTGCTGCCTAGCCACTCGATCCCTAGTCTGTAGCAGTCCATGGGATTCTTCCCTCCTAAGTGCAGGACTCTGCACTTGTCCTTCTTGAACCTCATCAGATTTCTTTTGGCCCAATCCTCTAATTTGTCTTTGAATTTGTCTAGTATCCCCCGACCCTTGGGGCACTCCGCTTGATATCAGCTGCCAACTAGACATGGAGCCATTGATCACTACCCATTGAGCCCGGCAATCTAGCCAGCTTTCTATCCACCTTATAGTCCATTCATCCAGCCCATACTTCTTTAACTTGCCGGCAAGAATACTGTGGGAGACCGTATCAAAAGCTTTGCTAAAGTCAAGGAATAACACATCCACTGCTTTCCCCTCATCCACAGAGCCAGTTATCTCGTCATAGAAGGCAATTAGTTTAGTCAAGCATGAATTGCCCTTGGTGAATCCATGCTGACTGTTCCTGATCACTTTCCTCTCCTCTAAGTGCTGCAAAATTGATTCCTTGAGGACCTGCTCCATGATTTTTCCAGGGACTGAGGTGAGGCTGACTGGCCTGTAGTTCCCCGGATCCTCCTCCTTCCCTTTTTTAAAGATGGGCACTGCATTAGCCTTTTTCCAGACATCCGGGACCTCCCCCCCATCACCATGAGTTTTCAAAAATAATGGCCAATTGCTCTGCAATCACATCCTGAGGAACAATGATGGACTGTACTATGCAATAATTTTAGAGATAATGTTCCTGGGTGAGAAGCCTAGAGGGCAGTGAAGGTAGCTTCACCTTCACCATAGCATTTGCAACGCCTCATACAATGGAACTATTCCAGGTGGTAGGAAGATTTGTTCATCTGCGCTGAGGTTTTCCTCACTCTGGGGAATTTTCAGGTTATTTTGTTGATAAAATTGCTTAGATCAGGATTAATTTTACAAACATCTTTGTGCCCACACCTTGTGCCACACTGGGCAACAGGGAACCAATCATGAGGGTCTGACCCAAGATATTTTGGAAAGGAGGATGCCTCATGATAGTTCAAAAGCTGAGTGCTACTGCTTTCTTAGAATTTCCATTTGGCATCACTTTTGGCATACATTTTTAAATGAATAACCATTTGACATTTTCAAGGGCAGATTCAAAAAGCAATTCATCATTTGAGGATGAAACTAAAAATTAATTTTGAGAGGAAGGGAATGGAAAAGGGAGAGATGACATGGGACACAGATGGTGTCCCGGGGAGGAAAAATAGCCTTGTTAAGGCACAGGATTGCAAGACAGAAAATTTGGTTCCCAGGTCTAGCACTTCCTCTGTGAAGAAAGCCCATTTAAAATCAATCTGCTCACATACTTGTTTTATACTTACCTGTAATGAAAGCGATGTGTGTAAAACACTTTGAGAGTTTCTATTAGAAAGTACCTGATAAATGCAAAGTATAATTACTGCTTTATTATAAAGATTTCAGTGTCACTTGGGCTGGGATATTTGATTTTTCTATTTTGTAATCTGGGTAAAATCTTGGGGTTTTTGCATAATACTTATGCTATTTTATATATGGTTGTGAAGTTTTCGAATACACTCTTAATGAGTTTAGTAGTATCTTCACTCATATCTAAAGATTTAAAAAATAATGGGACAGATCCTCAGCTGGAGCAGTCAACATATCTTAATTGAAGACAATCAAGCCACTCCGATCTACGACAGCTCAGAATCTGGCCCAGCGTGTGCAGTATACTGAACTTTTAACAATATATAGTGATCTTAATAGTTCCAAAGCAATTAATGGAATAGCTATCTTACAGGCAGAATCATTTTTCATTTTCATTAATGTAGCAGTTATAGAATCTCACTTGATACATACGCATTCTAGAATCTGAGAGCTTGATTCAGATGCGAACTTGTGCAATGATTTAGACTAAAAAAACAATTCTCTTATTCCTGATTTTACTATTTTTCCCTTAGGTACTGAAGGCTGGGAGCAGCAGATTAAGGGCTAAATGTTGTTTTGCCACTGATCTCAGTAACAGTATGATGAGGCCCTTAAGATGGGGTGCTGTGAAAGCAGCCACAGTGAGAATGTCATTGGCATGTACAGTACATAGCAAGAACACAATCAGGAGACAGACTTCTCCCTTCCAAAAGTTATTTGAGGAGGAAAATAAAAAGTCAGTAAGCCCTCCATGCCTGCTCTTTTCCTTTCCTTTTCTTTTTTCTTTTTTTTTATTGGGGGGGGGGAAGAGAGAGGGGCAAGAGGAGCAGGAGGAGATTACAAAAACATAGAGGGTAGCCGTGTCCTAACAGTTTTCAAAGGAACAGAGGAAGAACTGCTATGTTTCTGGCAGCAGTCAAATTGTCAGTCATCTGAGTATCTTCAGGTTATTTATTAAGTGTTCTTTCCTTTGAGAGAGAGAGAGAGGCAGACACATGAAGGGCTTGGCAGCATGTGAACCATAGAACTGGGCACAAAGACTTTCAATAACATCAGCAAGTTCTTTTTAGTACACAACAGATCTCAAAATATCATGGACAAGTGCCCGTTTGGAGGTTATTATTCCATCTTTGCGGTTTGGTTAGAGCTTTTCTAAAGTTTCCTTAACTTTGAAAGCATTTACAACAATGACATGGGGTCCAGGCCACGACTTTGGAACAGCCAGAAAACAGAAACTGACACAGAGAACATTTCCCAGGTCAGACTGGGAAACGACTGTGGAGTTTGATCAGGAACGTGTGAATACTCCTATAGGGTACACCTGAAGAGCTTACCCAATGTTACTTAATTTTGATTGTGATTTTCACACTATTGAGTGTTTTTTTCGTACAATTTCAGCTCCTGAAGTCATCTGATTATGAGAGAATCTTGGCTTTTTTTTTTTTCCTTTTTCTTTTTTTAAACAAACAAGTTCTGAGCCCTCACAGTTACAGACAAAAGCTAGAAAACATTATCCAAAAGTATCTTAAAGGCCCAGAAACCCAAAGGCAAATAAACACAATTTTAAAAAAGGAATCTCATGCTGTTTAAGCCAGTCTCATGGGGGGGATGGGGAAGTTTAACCCAATCTTTTAAAAAAAAATACTTGGGGTTGACAATACTGTTTTACAATTGACAAGAGGCCTTTGCTACAGATAAGTTTGAAAGCCAGAAAGAATATTTTACCTGGGTCACTGCAACATGGGGCATGTTGAAGGTAGTAACATTCAGGTAAAAGTATGAGAAAAGCAAGAAGAATCCCAGAAACTTCATAACTAAACATACCACAAAAGTGATATATATTGGCTTTGTCAGCACATATATGGATTCTTGAGCATCTGCACAAGACATTAAAACAGCAATATTAAATTGAAATTAAGGGGCAGATCCTCAGCTGGTATTCCACAGAACTAAATGGAATATGTTAATTTACATCAGCTGAGGCTCTGATCTTACATTTTAGAAGCATGGTGTGCTCATTTGTTTGCATAGGATGGCAGGAGTGACATGAATTCATAGTCACTAAAGAAACTTTTGAAATCTATTCTATTCCCCAAGGGTAAGAAAGGCCAAAGCCAAGTGAATACATCTATGTCTATGTTGTTCCCAGGTGCACAAAAGGAAAATCAGTGCACTGCGCTACAGGTTTGTTAGATTAAGAAGAATTCATTGCATTTAAATTTTTCTTATCAATGGCTATATAGATTATTGTCACTACAATAGCCACAAAAGCTTGAGGCTGTATTTGTATGGCATGAAAGCTATTTCTCTTAACACAACTTGGTAAAGTATAATCAAGTTAATTTTAAATACAACTGTAAATCAAGCATTCATAATGCCATAAAAATATCTATCCCTGAACTGATGACTAAAATCTAACTTGACATTAATGCAGATATTATAATTTGCAATTAAATTGTGGAGCTCTATTTCAGGAAAAGCTCAGAGAGGAATTAATTTTCCAGTTTCAACAACAGTAGCAAAACTAAATGTGTGTGTACTTTTTCTTTTTTGTTGCTTGAGCTTTCTATGTTTGGGGAGTAAGTATTTAGATTATCCCAAAATATAAAGCCAACCAGTGGATTTGAACTCTTCTCTGCAGTAAATCATATGTAGACTATTGGGGAAGGGATTGAAAATGAAGGCATGAGTCAGTAGAAGTGTTCTGTTTAACCTACATTAGAACATTTTGCTTAGGACAGTAAATGCACTTGAAGGGTAAAATTCTCCTACCAATGACTATTTCTTTTCAGAGACTCTTACATATTCAATTACATTTTCAGGAACCTAATTGCATTTTTATTTATCTCAAGAAAGGGGGATAGTTATAAGTATGGCTAGTAAATCAACTTCAATGCAACTTGAGCACACAGGGATAGGGAAATTCTGAAATACAGGATTATGGATTATTGTGTCTACTGGTTTTGATGGGCCATCTTTTGTGCTTGGTCAAGGGAGTAAGAAGGTGCCTTACACACCCTTACTCCCTTGAAAGAGCTACTCATATTGTGAGTAGCAGCACAGAGAAAAATCAATGCCCATGAGGATGTTACTTCCCCCCAGGCCCTCATTAAAGTGGGTTGGGTATGGGAAGGGAGGATGATGAGATACTTAGTTCCACACACATGCCCCACCCTGTTCCAGCCAGCACACCAATGGGAGTAGCTGTGCTAGGTGTAGGGCTAGCACTGATTACATTCCACCTGGAGCAAGGGGGAACCAGGTCGTGATTCTCAGCATCACAATCTGGTTCAAGTTCTGCTCTTGATGCAATGCACTGCCTGTCAGGATGCCACTAGCTTCCATTAAATTTTCATGCAGGCTACAATCTTGCAACCTAATCCATGCAGGTGGAATCTGATTGCAGGACTAATGGCAGAGTTCGGATCATAGGCTACCCTTGATCTTGACATTGCGATAAATGAGAATTCTGCACATGAAGGAAGTAGAATCTGTCCCTTCGTTTGCCAAGCCAGTGTGAAAGGCTGCAATATAGTTATTGAAAGAGAATATGGAAGTTTGGAAAACCATCACAACAATAAAAACAAAAATCTCAACAACAGTGTCTCAGAAAGCAAAGCTGCAGCTATTCAAATTTAGCTAGCTCTAGAATTAATATAAGTATTCCTCCTCAAAGATCTCCCATTTATTAACACAGCTGAGACTAATTTATTAATTTCAATAGGAGCATTGGGTAGCCTAAGGATGCATGATTGAGCCATTAACTATTAATATTCACTGCTTCTCTTGTCCATCTGGACTGGCTAAATAAGGTGAAGTCCAGCCAACCACTTCAGTGTGATGCCCAAGTGCAGTACTAAAGAGCACCTATAATAGCTAGTGATGTTTTGGATGGAATGACTGTCAACACGAAACTATTTACATGTTTGCTTGGTAAAAATAACAATGCAAAGCCCTCAGACTCGACAGCAACGCAAGTGGCATTCTACTGGGGCCTATAGACATTACCCTGTCTTTGGGATACAGTGGAGGAAAATTATCTCAACAGGAGCTCAGGAAGGCTTTGTGCCCAAAGCCACCATAATGCCTCAGAAGGGTAATGGCTCAAAGATCTCCCTGACCCTCCCTATTCCTTTGCAGAGCCTATTGCTAACAGGAGCACTAGCCCTGTGGAGGAGTCAAAGTACTCCCTCTCAGTCAGGCTGCTGCTCCGGCAGTAAGACATTCTTGCATATACCTCCCTCCCTGGCACCCTCATGCAGGGACCAGGCACAGTCTGGCCCTCAATGTACCAGCTGAAATTACAAACAAGCCAACATGAAATTCCATGAAATATGCTGAGAGAGATACGTTCTCCTCCTTTTTCAGGGGTAACTTTCTTAACACAGATTTCCAAAGAGAGAGCTCACAGAAATGGCTGGTTTGATGCTTTCAGTGTAATAATCAACATGGCCTGAGTAATTACTCTCTGTTTGACTGCCAGTTGTGCAATGCCCATAAGTTGGAGATAGATTGTACAGGAGTGGAGAGAGATTTGGGTTTTGCTTCCCTCTTTGAATACTGCTCAGGTCATTTAATTGCATCTGAGTCTAAGCAAGTACTGCTGCCCTGGGGAGAAGGGTATAATATTCAGGGGTGACCGCCACTTGGGACACTCGGATGCCATGTGGGCTTAGAAAATGCAGGGAGAACCCAGCCAGACACCTGCTTGCAGAGCAGCTGCACAATCAGCCTAAGTGGGGCTGACAGACTGATGTCGTCAGAGTATTTTCTACAGTTTTGGCAGGACATTCTCTGTGCTGGTTGGCTGTTTGCTCCAAGCTCCCCAGCCCCCTCTGCTGACACCTTCCCCTTCCCCACTACTATCTGGTATCTAGGTTCTTAAACCATGTCCATAACTGTAGCATTAGAAAACCACAACCCACCATTGCGTTGTTTTTCCATCCCTTACCCTGGTATTATATAGGATCTTCTGTTATTGATCTGGAATCTTCTTAAGTAGTTTATCTATTCTTTAGGCTCTGTAGTGCACCCTCAAATCAAAATTTATTGGCTGTTGAGGGTTCGGGTCAGACTCCTCATATTATTTAAATGGAATTTTGGTGGGTTATATGGAGAGGCTCAACGGTTCAGAAGTTTAGTGGTCAATGACCTGAAACCCAGCCCCCAGGTAATGTTACACCAGCGCTCTTGCTAAACTGCATAAATATTGCCTGACTAAACATTTGTTCCCCATATTTGGGACATGATCCTGGGAGATGTTGAACATTCCTGCCATATGGAAATATGGATGGTTAGCACCTCATAGGCTCAGGTCTTTAAAGAGCAGCTGTGAGATTAGGGGGTGGAGGGGAAGGTAAATAGCAGTCAATCACATTGAGCTCATTGATTTCAATGGGAGGCCTGGGCATCCTGAACTATTGACAACAAGGCACATCACATCTTGGAGTATACCATTGCCATACAATTTGACATAACCTAAGAACTGTCAAACACCAAACAAACCAGCGTACAGTACGCAACACCAGCACACAACCCAATGTCACTTCACCTGCATTGTATGCTGTTTTTAAATCCTCAATTGCAAAAACAGAATAAGAGGAAACAAACATCTGCCAGTTGTGACCTGCAGAAATTTCAGATCAGATGAGATTACTATGGGCATATGTGGAGTTTAAGAAGTATTGCCATCTTCAGAAACAAATGGAGACTTGACTCACTTTACTGTTCATCAGCTGGCTTCAACTGACTCATTTGCACATTTGATCTTGGGAGCAAGGTGGTAACTGGTTTTATCTACCTATTTTTAGTCCTTTTGGGACCTGAAAATTGGGGAAAATTCATAGAATCATAGAATATCAGGGTTAGAAGGGACCCGGGGGCGGGGGAGAGGGCTAGCTCAGTGGTTTGAGCATTGGCCTGCTAAACCCAGGGTTGAGAGTTCAATCCTTGAGGGGGCTACTTAGAGATCTGAGGCAAAATCAGTAGTTGGTCCTGCTAGTGAAGGCAGGGGGCTGGACTCATATGACCTTTCAAGGTCCCTTCCAGTTCTAGGAGATAGGATATCTCCATTAAGTATTATTATTATAACCCCCTGCTCAAAGCAGGACAAATCCCCAGACAGATTTTTGCCCCAGATCCCTAAATGGCCTCCTCAAGGATTGAACTCACAACCCTGAGTTTAGAAGGCCAATGCTCAAACCACTGAACTATCCCTTTATACATCTGTTATTGACTACAATGGGTGTCATGTAGCCCTGGAATTTCACCAATATCCCCCCAAACTGCCACAAGTTAGCTCACTAGAAAGCACATCCCTTCTTTATCATTTACACACTTTTGGGGTGTATTTCACACTTGTTCCACCTGAAGAATGAGCATAGGATATGACCAAATACACCTCTACCTCGATATAACGCTATCCTTGGGAGCCAAAAAAAAATCTTACCGCATTATAGGTGAAACCGCGTTATATTGAACTTACTTTGATCCACCGGAGTGTGCTGCTTACTTTGATCCACCCCCCTGGAGCACTGCTTGACCGTGTTATATCCAAAATCATGTTATATCGCTATAGAGAGGTAGAGGTGTATCTATATTTCCTACTAGACCACAGCTTCCAAGTGGTCTTTACAACTAGCACCTGTAAGAGACTGATTATTAAAATAAGGGCAAAAACTGAGCTTAAAAAAATAAAACTTTTATGAATTTTATTTCCCTTTGCTCTTATCAGTTTGCTCTCCTGTTGTAACAGCATACTCTGCAATCCCCATTACAATCAGCATTACAGGTGTGTGAATCTCTGTGCATTCTTGTTCAACGAGCAAATGGTAAGAAAAAAATGTCATGGCGTGACACCTAGTTACTATTTTTCAGTCTGTTGTGGATTTCTGAAAGGGCATGTTTACCATTTTTTCTGCTTTTGATGTGGGAGAATGTAGACATTTTCCTCCTGGGCAATAAATCCATCCTGAAAGTTCATTTAATGGAATATGTTGCATTGCTTGCTTGTATACAGATACATGCAACATAACAAGTAGTGAGGTAAATGTAAATATATCCAAATCCTGTTCAGAAAAAAAAAACTGGATTTTACTTGGTACTCAACTTTTTCTATAAAAAAAAAAAAAAAATCCTTTTTAAATGTCAATAGACAATCACCACCAGTATAATCATGATCCTTCCTACAGCCCTTTAGAAACATTAACCAACATTTATATATGCAACCTAAGTCACTATTTACTTGTATCAAAGAGTTCAGATACTACATTTGTTTGGATTAAAATCTTAGGAGCCAAATCATTTGCACAAACCATGCACACCACTCTCCCTCTCTCTCTCTTGTTCTGTCACTACCCTTTTGATTTAATTTGGTCAGATTAGGCAGGAATAATTGAATAATTTGATCACTGTCTGGAAAACATTGCCATTTAACTCATAAGGGAAAAGGCCAAAGTTCTGATTGAGACAGAAGAAATAAAAGTTGCAGAGCCAACTTGAGGTACTTTAAATGGGCCTGACTTTCAGAAAAAGCTAAGCACTCACCTTCTGAATATTAGGTCCTTTTTAGCCTGCCTCAAATTGGCAACCAAAAATCACTACTCACTTTTGGAAATCCTGGACTTTTTGGAAATGTTCTCTCTCTCTTCAGTTTAAAAATGGTAAAGCTGAGACAAAGAGAGGTTATGTGACCTACTCAAGGCCTGTAACAACCAACAGTTCTAAGCTCAAACAACTAGACCAAACTTCTCTAATAATGGTAGCAACATTGGGTTAAGATCGTATTTATCACAAATGAAGACACTATATTGGACTGTAACCCAGCCATCATTTTATGGTCCCCACATCCTCCTGGAAATATTTAAAATCCACCTAATAGTCTCAAGTGCTGCATTTTTCAGTTGGACAACACGTGTAAAAATCACATAGAGCCAAACTACACAGTTGATGCTAAGATTATACATTATATATTGTGTATTTATTTATACATATTATTCACATGCAGCACTGAAAACTCAAGTTATCTAAATTAACTACATATTTATCTTCTGCTCCTGATTTCCCCTCTAGAGCAGGCAATACAATATGTCCTAGTGGTTTGTGATAATTCTACCAACTTTTGATCTATCTATGCTGCTTCAGGAGTTCTGTCATCAAAAGTGTGGAAAAAACGACAGGCATCCTTTTCTGGCGGGCAGGAGAAGACCAGTGGTTCCCATTTGAGCTGGGTGCTGCTGCCAGAACTTTACACATACAAATGGAGTCCGTATTCTAGGCAGCTTTGCATGGAGTTCATTGTATCCCTGTGAAAGGAACATGCTTTTCTCTGTGGAATGCTATACGTTATCATTCATGTTAAAAGAAAATTATTGGTAGCATTTACAATATAGTGACTCAGTGCCACTAAGTAAGCAGTGAAATGTCATCTGAAGAATGATAGATCTTTCTTCTCAAACTGGGAAACCTATTATGACTTCATATTGTATACCAGCTTTTTGCCACCGTTGAAAAAGATCAAGCAAATGCAGACAGATTTGGGGTTTTCTTCTTTGCCGCCACTAGGGCATCTCACTACACCTCAATTCTGCAACCTTTGCTCAGCTTAGAGTAGTACTCTTGAGTGTGACTACATGCGTAAACTCAATGCGACAACGCACATTAGTAGGTATTAATGTGGGTAGAAGTTGCACAATCAGGGCCTAAACTTTAAAATCATGTTCTTTTACATGTAAGTACCCAGAATGTTTTTCCAGCTCTCAGCTATGATTCCAGAATGCTGATTTCTGAGCTCTGGTAACACACACAAAGTTTTGAACTACTCTGTATTTATATAGGTGGCTACATCTACACTGCAAGACCAACCCATAGCAACAATTCTCAATGCCCAGGTCAACTGACTTTGGCACCTCACACTACACAGCTAAAAACAGCTATGTAGACATTCAGGATCAGCCTGGAGCCCGGGTTCTGAAACCCACCCACCCCCCCTCGCCAAATTTCAGACCCTGGGCTTTAGTCTGAGCCTCAACGTCGACATGACTATTTTTAGTCCCATATGCTCAAGAGGCTTGTGCGTCTGAGTCATTTGACCTGGGTTCTGAGATTCGCTGCTGCAGGTCTTTTTTTGCAGTGTACATATATTCAGGGAAACCAAGATCAGAATATGGCTTATTGTGTTGAACATTTATAAGGATACCAACGAAAAAGAGCCACTGATAGAATAAGAGTTTTATACTGTTATGAAATATTGTAATATATTGAGCTTAAGATTCGTGAAGGATAAGAAACCCTTTGAGGATCTTTTTTAAGTGTTTTCATATTTAAAATTACTGTACCCAAGGTAATATGAAAGCCCTAGTTAGTTTACATAACTTGATATTCCAAACCTAGGCCATCTCTCACTACTTTCACTTAATTTCTACCAGAGACTAACAGCCTTGCAAAATTCTACACACCCCAGGAATGCAATTTATTTTTATGGCTGAATAAAATATTGTCAGTTATTATATTACCTGCCTTTTACTGGATGATTGGTGGTAGGCAGACTTTGTGCCTCAACTGATACCTATTTATGATTTTGAAAGTTTATTCTGTCCTATCACATGGCCAGTTTATTCTATTAACTACAATAATAGTGTAACTTTTCCACTTGATTACTAAGTTCAAGTTTTCAGAAGTGACATCTGATTTCACAAACACACAAATTCTAAATGCATAAAGCCTGCATTTTCATGTGCAAATGGATATTTGTCCATACGGAGTCAAGTGCAATTACCTGATCTACACACGTAAGTGCCAAACTGCAGACCCAAGTATTGTGCAAATGGGTAACTTGTACATCGAGCTCCTAAATTGAGAGCTTGTACTCACATAAATCAAGCACATCCATGTTTACACAGACTGGGGACCTATTGTGCATATGCATTAAATATCTGAACGTATATAGACTTCTTTTAAAGTATTTAAACTATCAGCTCTCCAGATCAGGAACTCCACACTATCCACTTAACAAGTGTGTGAGCTCTTTTGGTAGGTGCCATGTATTTCTGATCCAAGCAGGGACTTGCAGCCCACAATGCCTCTTGCTAGATTGTGTTGAGAGCACATACTGTATATTACCACCTATAACTGAGATACAGGGAACAGAAGATTCATGTTCAAATGAGTTTTTCTTCTCTAGCCTGCATGCAAAAAAAAAAAAAAAAATCCTGATAGAAGTGTTGGTCGGTACTTTGAATATTCTGAAACAGTTTCAGTCTTTGCCAAGACACCTTGGTGACCTGAGGCATGAATGATTCAAGCTGCATCACAATGGGACAGAGGAATAATTGTACTTCAGGATAACCAAAAATTATATGTACTAGCATTAGCATTATGTGTACTATTACATATATAATGGGTGGAAAGTAGAGATGATATCACTCCCACCCCAAAAATTAAGCTAGTTAAACAACTAGATTCTAAAAGCAACGCTGCTAAAGGCTGATTGACCTAAAGCTTCATCTGCATTGGCAATGGTTCCGTATTAAATACATTAAGGATTCCATGTTAATATTATTTAAACTAGGGCTGTTGATTAATCAGTTAACTCACGCAATGAACTCAACAAAATTAATCCCGATTAAAAAAAATGAATTGTGATTAATTGCACTGTTAAACAATAGAATAGCAATTGAAATTTATTAAAAATGTTTGGATGTTTTTCTGTGTTCAAATAGTATATATTGATTTCTATTACAACATAGAATGCAAAGTGTACAATCTCACTTTATATTATTACAAATATTTGCACTGTATACATGATAAACAAAAGAAATAGTATTTTTCAATTCACTTCATACAAGTACTGTAGTGCAATCTCTTTATCATGAAAATGTAACTTACAAATGTAGATTTTTTTTTTTTTGTTACAGAACTGCACTCAAAAACAAAACAATTCCAGAGGACATGCGTCCATGCGGATGACAGGTTCTGCTCGATAACAATCCAAAGCAGTGCGGACTGACACATGTTCATTTTCATTATCTGAGTCAGAAGCCACCAGCAAAAGGTTGATTTTCTTTTTTGATGGTTCAGGTTCTGTAGTTTCTGTATCGGAGTGTTGCTCTTTTAAGACTTCTGAAAGCATGCTCCATACCTCGTCCCTCTCAGATTTTGTATGCAACTTCATATTGTTAAACCTTGGGTCGAGTGCTGTAGCTATTTTTAGAAATCTCACATTTGTACCTTCTTTGCGTTTTGTCAAATCTGCTGTGAAAGTGTTCTTAAAAAGAACATGTGCTGGGTCATCATCTAAGACTGCTATATCATGAAATATATGGCAGAATGCAGGTAAAACAGAACAGGAGACATACAATTCTCCCCCAAGGAGCTCAATCACAAAATTTAATTAATGAGTTATTTTTTTAATGAGCATCATCAGCATGGAAGCATGTCCTCTGGAATGGTGGCCAAAGCATGAAGGGGCATACAAATGTTAGTATATCAAGCATGCAAATACCTTGCAAAGCCAGCTACAAATGTGTTATGTGAACACCTGTTCTTACTTTCAGGTAACATTGTAAACAAGAAGCGGGCAGCACTATCTCCTGCAAATTGTAACCATGCTTGTTTGTCTGAGCGATTGGCTGAACAAGAAGGAGAACTGAATGGACTTGTGGGCTCCAAAGTTTTACATTATTTTATTTTATTTTTGAATGCAGTTATTTTTTGTAAATAATTCTACATTTGTAAGTTCAACTTTCATGATGAAGAGATTGCACTACTGTACTTGTATTAGATGAATTGAAAAATACTATTTTCTGTTTTTTACAGTGCAAATATTTTTAACCAAAAATATAAAGTGAGCGCTGTACACTTCATATTCTGTGTTGTAATTGAAATCAATATATTTGAAAATGTAGAAAACATCAAAATATTAAATAAATGTATTTTATTGTTTAACAGCACAGATTAATCACAATTATTTAATTGTGCAATAGCAATTAATTTTTTAATCACTTGACAGCCCTAATTTAAACATATCACAGCTCCATCTCAAAATATAATAAGAAAACTACCAAACTTCTGATGAAAGTTTTTTGCAATTCTCCATTAACAAGCCAGTAAAAAATTTCTTCCAGTTAGAGTGTGCATGCACTGATTTGTTGCAAACAGTATCTTATCTGGATGCTACAATCTTTGGATTTTGTAATGAAGGCGTGTCACATCTCTAAAGCATGTAGACATTTTCTGTTTTTCAATACAAACTTGATGCTCAGCCAGATCCATCAAGAGCGTGGTAAGATTCACTCAGAAGATGAGTGAATCTGGCCTTTTTTCTTAGCAAACTTGGATGAAAACCACACGACTCTGTGGTTTCAACCTAAACAGCAGCTTCATCTGAATTTCTCCTTTATTTTTGTGCGTTTATTTGAAGCTGAAAGCAAAACCCATAGTTTGTGACCCATATGGATATAAGCCAAAGAAAGTTTAGTCCAGGAGAAAGCCTACAAACTCAACCGGCTGAACTTTGCATAATTCTAACTGTCTGTTCATAGTTTAAGAGCTCTTTTTTTGGACTGGAGGAATTCAGACTAGTATATAAGAGGTGTTACAATGTAAACTGTCTCCCTACTAAATGAAGATGAAGACTGGTGTGCTTATTAACATGGACACAGAATGGCCTGCTCATGATGAAGATCACAAACCTTGCCTGCAACCCACAAACTTGGAAACCAACACCACTTATTCTTCCTCTATCCCCACCCTTCCTGACCAGAAGTAGAGCCCCACATTCATTCAAGAACCTTACTCTCATTAAATATCCATGCATCGGCAACATCAGTATCTAAGTTGCCCCACTGCTGACCTGAATTGTAGTACCCACCCAGCATACGGTTTCCCTATTTGAAAAACCCCGTTGGGTAAGCAGATTACAATGCTATGCTAAAGACCACTGGGCACTGTTTTTCTTCTCTCACCCTCTCCCACCCTCACACAGAAACAAATTGTCTCAACTGCTTGCTTTTTCAGGCCCAGCCCATATTCCTTGCAGCAGCTTTCACCAACAATACTGAGGCCATCCTATCACATTGCTAATTTTATTATTGCTATATTAAACACGTTAGCATAACACACTGGCTGCATGTGTTTGTCTACCCCTTTATGCTTCATCTATAGAAGATAAGAGTCTGTTACAGCTCCTAGCTACAGAATCTGGCTTTTTAGCTCAAGCTGGGAAGACTCAGATCCTCTCTTCTTGAGTGGAGCTTACGTGATTCCCCAGGACATGGAATACACACACAGACCATTGGCTTACACCAAATCACAGAGGATGTGAAGGTTCCCCATCTTGAACAGCTGGTATGATCCTCAAGGAAACCCACAAGAGATGTAATGACACACAGATCAGACAACTTATCTTGGAGACATTGCAGGCTGCACTTGTAGCTGTTGTCAAAACTGCTAGGATGCAGTTTGCAAACCTTTCTGGCATGGTCAGCTGGGGGTGAGCTTTGCCAAGTAGCAAACATATTTAAGGTAAAAAAAAAAAAAAAAAAAAGTTCTCATGTTTTTATAAACACTGGCTCATTTTCAAAAGAAATGTGGTTACTTATAAAATTAAAACATGCATAGCAAATAAAAATCTGGTTTGTGATAATTTTATACATCTCAAAATTAAGTACCAGTAGGTTTTCCCCCTACTAACATATAATTAAAATAAAGCCCAACGGATCAATTTTAAAAGAGACACACAATCAAGATCAAAATGATATATTCAGAAACCTTCCTTTCCTGCATTACTAATGATACCCAGAAGGATTAGTAAAACTACAAGAACTTTTAAAATCTTATTTACCTTTCACCATTCATGCTGCTTATTTTCTGCACTTCACTCAGCTCAGATGGTCAGTTTTACTGTCAATTTCACTCTCTTTTCCTAGTGGTACCAGACAAAGATATTTAAATCCTGCTGCAGCAAGCCAAGGAACATAGGATTTATGTCCAAAAAATCCCACTAAGCACTCCTCATAACTGAGGTGTATTTAGTCACCTCAGAGTAAAAAAAGATACATAAGGCAAAAATGATAAACAATGGCATATGTCTAGAGTTATATCAAGTCCATAACACTGCATGGTTTTTATGTTACTACTCTACTGCCTTCACACCGCCTCCAAAACTATATTTCCATTACATTCCAGTGCAGCAGTAATAAAGATTTTAAACGACAGACTTATAAGGCAGCTCTATACTCATATTGACTAAAAATGACCAAAAAAAGACAGCATTTAAAATGACAGCTTTAACAGCATACATGTTGGCATTAAGTAGTTTTCAAAAGAGTGCGTTGTATTTTTAAAGAATCCATTGCAACTCACCACAGCTTGTGCTATGTCTCATCTATAGGAAATGATTGAGAGGGGTCAACTTCATGCCTGAATTCCCATAGCTGAATTTGGCCTGCTGCTGGTACCACTTTCTAATGCTAGCCCTAAACACAGAAAAAACAAAGAGAAACATTGTATTTTACCTTTTAAACATGAGTTTTTAATTGACCCACATACACAAGAAATGAAGACTAAAATATAAAAGGAAGGAAAATCCTCATTAAATTAAAATTCCAACATTAACCCACCATTTTGTGTGTATGATTTAAGATTCTTTTGTAATATAATCACCACAGTGAGGGGATTTCTAAGCAAACAAAATAGGTTGCTCATGTATTTGTCACACGATATGGAAGGCTGCTCCAGTCCAATATCAATGAACCCATTAAAGCTTAGGCAAAGTTTTCTTGCCATTCATTCAAAACACAAAGTGCAAGCAGCTCAAAAGAAGATTGTACTGAGACTGCATAATAAGAATAGCATATTAAGAATCCTTATGAGAAGAGGTTACTCCTTAATCACGGGGGCAAGCTTTTTAAACCATCTTAAGGTATTGGGCCAAACTTGATACTGACTCACATCCTATGCAATCCTACTGTAGTCAATGTTTAATTCAGTATTTGGCTCCTTAGGGTGAGATCCTGGCCTCTTTTGAAACCAGTGGTGAATTTGCCATTGATTTCAAGGGGGCCAGGATTTCACCCTTGAGGGGGTTTTGTTTTACTATTTGGCTATATGCCAAAAGCCAGTCTGTGTTCTAGTATATCCATTTTACACCCTGAAAGTGGTGCAAAGCAGCCCCAAAGACAACATGTCCTGCCCTCTCAGAATCATGGCAGTGCAGAGCCGTTCCGAACCTATCCCACCTCCTGGCGTGGTCAGCACGATTGTCAGGGCACTCAGAAGCCAATGGCCTTTGCGGGAGCTGTGCTGGGCACTCCATAGTAAGAGCTGAGAAGCTGGTCAGCCCCCACCCCCATTGTGCAAAAGAAAGAGAAAAGCATCAGAACCTACTGAACGGATCTGATTTCTTTTTTCTGCTCCCATTACTTTAAAAAAATACCAAAGGGCTTGTTCTTAAAGCTTGCTAACAATAATAATGGTGATGCTCTTGAGCTAAGACTTGTGTATATTAAGTAGCCAACCCAAGTAAAATTGTATTGCCGTCCTATAAACTTCTGAAACTAGAAGATTCAGTACTATTAAAATTACATATTTCCCCTCCCCTTCACAATATCACCTTTCATTTGTACTTCAATAATCACTCTCAGTACAGAGCACAGGAATACGACTAACATCTAATATTCCACAGTAATGAAGGTGAAGTTGTATTTTGCTTTCAGTTACTAATAAACAAGGTTTCTACATTACAGTTGACTATGTTACTCTAAAAGATTCTTTTTCCCCCAAGTCTCTGTCCCCAAGGTGTGGGTACTATAGTAAGGGGAAGGGGGGGAGCAGTTTGCAGCAGATACAGCATAGTTTTGGATTAGTGCCAAATCTACCCACCATATGGGGGAGGAGGTATTTTTCTTGCAGGGTAGCACTGAGCTTCAGAGAACCTGTAGCAAGGGAAGCAGAGAACGAATAGAAGCAGGAAACCAATTTGTATTTGTTTGTTATTCTGGTTCAGCGAAATCTTTTTTCCCTTCCTGTTTGTTACCTCAATGAAAAAATAAAGCAGCATGAGCGATAGCAAAGCAATGATTAGATTTTTTTAAAGTCATAATTTCTACTAGGGCTACTATGAACTAAAAATGTGACCTGGATAATGGGAGGTTTAAGTGGTTTGGAGCGCTCTCCACACTGAACAGCACATCAAAGCCTTGCTTTGCATTTAGTGCTCACCAGAATGATGTTTATAGTTTTTGCTATTCAGGAACAATCTGAAGAATGGTGTTCATTTGCACTGCATTGTAGCTTAAATTTACGTTTTAAAGCTAGGATTTCTTTCTTAATTCTACATTTTAAAATAATTGGATTTTTTTTAATAGTGTATGCGTAATAGAGGAATCTGATTCTTTTGAGGCCTGCTTTTGCTCCCACTGAGGTTAAGGAGAGTTTTGCAACACAATGCAAAGCAGGACTGGGCCCTATAATATTCCAAAAGGATAGCACAATTTGGTAGATCTCCCATTGTAATATCAAATGTAACTTTCAAAAATCAACACTTGAACAATATCGTGCCTTGCAATTATTGAACGGTACTATGAAATCATTAAGTAATGGCTGCAGACATGCCAGACACTGACAGCAAACAACATATTCATCCCTGCTGGGATCTGCTCATAAACCGACCCTTCCAGCACATACACACTTCTCTCAACAACAAGAGAAACGTTCTCTAATATCAAGCAAGCAGAGTCAGCTGAAGGCAGCTAATATTTCATGTTAAGTGCTTTTTACCCTTATCCCCTTCAGAAATGTTTCTGGAATCATAAAGCTCCTCATCAGTAACATAAAGCTCCAAATTATCCTGCTGCTGTTTCTAGGCATGTGTATATCGGTGCATGTGTATGAATAGGAGAGAGAGGGAGAGAAAATATAGTTTCATGGCTTTCTGAGGTCCAGCCACGTCTGTGATTCACATGTGTGTTCCCAATGGAGAAAAATCAATTGCTCCAGGCAACAAAAACAGGTATTTTTATGCCACTTTGGGGTCTAGAAAGAGTACCCAGCAGGCAGAAGGAAAACCAGGGAAAAGAGGGTACTTTACTCCAGCATATACTATGCAGTCACCGACAATGACATGTTTTGAATTAGGGTCAGAGGATCACGGTGTTTATACATCTCCTTATGTCCAGGTAATCTGAATCAAATGCATTTGCATATGGCGGAACATAACACAAACAATTCCAGTATATTGTACATGCATGCTCTCACTCCTCCACACACACCCCCCGTTTTTTTTAAATAAATTGGCCATGCATGACAAAATATCTATGCCCTGCAGCCAGCTCATTTCAGAGAGGATCCTGACAATGCATACTATGTTATTTAATATTTCCCCATAAACACTCTCCCTCTGTCTTCATTTCCTTTGGTAAAACCTGTATTTACCGGTATATTTTGGCTTGGTTCATCTTTCACCAGGTCTCTGGCAAAAGTCACACTGAACAAATCACAGAAGGGGAAGGCTGCATTGAGGATATGGTGAGGCTATGCAGTAAAAAGGAGCCCATGTAAACAAGCTAACAATCACTCAGGGAACAAGCCCATTCAGATTATCCGGGGGCACAGTTTGCTTATTAGGCATGGCTGTGGCATTTCACTCTCCAAGGGAAATGCATATTATTTTGTAATAAGCCCCCCTTTGCAAAAGAAAAAAAGCAAAATAGTTAATTCTGTTGCAATTGCAGTGCTGCCAGAACTGTGTGAGGCTTTTCCCATGAAGCTACATTGATTTCACTGCAGTCTAAGAAACTGTTGGATTCTCTTCTGTAGCATACCCCTAGGCAATTATTTTGCACATCATTTTCCTAAGGCCTTTTGGTGTCTCTATAAAATGCAGCAGTTTTTGTTTGATTACATGTGGAAGTCATGCAATGGAGTGAAGCCTACCTTCAGAGACCACTTCCTTCAAGACATCCCTCCATCTGCCTATAATTTCCATCAACTACCGCACACATCCCAACACCACAGTTTTTCGGACACATTCACTCTCCACCCCACCCCCCTCCCCCAATCTTTTTTTTTTTTTTAATTAAACATTTTACCCCTATGCAAAAGGCCAGTGCTTTTAGCTTCTGGATCACAAAAGGTGTTTACTAATAGCAATTCCTTTTTTTAAAATGACTATATAGTTGTTATTTTATATAGCTCTAGACAGATACACACCCAAACAAAATGTTTTCTTCGCTGAATTAAAAGCCAAGAGTTATCTCCCAAAGAAAGCCCCAGCAGTTTCAGAGGTAAGGAGGCTGAGTACAGCACTACTGTTTACATGCCCCAGCTGTTAAATCACTATCACCCCATCCATGCTGTGCCTCTGTACTGCTCCTAAAACCACCGGTCACCTAAACAGCCCAAATAGAAATGTTCATACACACCCAAATACAGGAAAATGATGGTCCTCCGGCCACAAACTCTGTAACACTGCTGCCTTCTTGCATCGGTTAGCCGTTTACTTCATTAACCTGGCTCTCTCTCTCATTTTTTTTTTTAAATCAACAATCAATATTCAGCACCCCACCCTGCAAAGGCAGGTTAGTCGTAGAATATTAGCATCAACCACCTACCATTCCGTGCCTGCGAACTATGCTCCCGGTACAGCAACCCTTCCCTCAAACTGCAACCTTACGTGGTATTTTTAACCACATTCCAAACTGAGGAAGAGATGGGGTATTAAAAAAAATAATAATTATAATGATGGGCAGGTGACTTCAAGGCAAACCAATTTTTTAAAAAGTGTACTAAATAAAATCCCTGGGGAAAAAAATAAAGCAGAGGGGGGAAAGGGAGGGAAAACATATGATAATATTGAAATAAAAGGGGAAGAAAGAGTGGCTTGCTGAATCACCCTCTTTCACTGCCTGGAAACCATTGTGCAGCGTGATGCTGGCTGTACCATTGTGGAACCTACCAGAGGAGACAGGCAGAGGGCTTGGGGAATGGGGCTGCTATGGCAACTGAAAGGAGCACACGTGACGTCAAAGCTCAGAGGTCTCGAGGGTGGGGGCGAGAGAAAAGAGAGAAGAGAAAAAAAGTCTAATCTGCTGCTACAGCTACTGTATCTCCCAGTGAATCAGGGGATAGAGCAGACTGCAAAGGGATGCTGAATAGCTGTTACCAGCATCATCAGCACTGGCATCTGCAACATCAGGGAGCTAGTCTGTATAAAGAGCAGGTAATAACCGAAAGGATTCACTTCATGCAGCTCTGACCTCTTGTTTGCACTGGCCGCTGCGCACACAGGGATCAATGCAGGGAACCCCAAAACCACACCTTTTGTGATCCAGTCCAGCTTTGTGCTCAAATAGCTACACTACAACAAACAGCCGGGAGTTACTTCCTTCTCTATATCATCCCTTATAGCTGTTTGAAATACGCATGGGCAAGTAATGCATCTATGAGGATAGAGCCCCTAGAGCAGGACCATGGATTTGTTCTTTGTTACCAGCATGCTGTGCCCTTTAACTGGATACTCGGGATGCCACTATTGTGTACTTTACAGCTCAAGAAAGCCAGTTGGTTGGTAGATAGATACTAGCGTAGTTTGACTTGACAGTCTTTGTTCAGATTTCTGGAGTCTTCTAATTTAGGGGTTATGCAACTAGCACTGTCAAAATAGTTTCCATTTGAGGCACATTTGCTTTACATGTCTCAGCAGTTGCTCTGCCCTTTTGCTGTTCAACAGCAAGGGGAAAGATGGTCTTTGGTTAATGCACTGAACCAGACTTCAAGAGGCCTGGGTTCAACTCCTGGTCCTGCCTCAGCCTTCCTGTGTGACATTGGGCAAGTCATTTAACCCCTCTGTGACTCAAGTTCCCATTTTCTAAAATGAGAATAGTGTTAACTCTCCCTCCCTTTGTCTGTTTAGATTCTAGTCTCTTAAGGACCAGAAGTATCTGTTACAGTGTGTTTGTACAGTGCCTACCACAATGGGGCTCTGAACTCAGTTGGAGCCTTTAGGCACTTCTGCAATACAAATAATAAAATATAAGATATACAAGCAATGTATTGAAACCCTTTATAGTATCTCATTTCCATTACAGAAAGAACTAAACTGCAATCACAAAGAGATACAGGGCCAAATATAAAGTAAATACTCCACACACCCTAATTGATTTGAGTAAATCTCTAGCCATCACTGCAATCTTCTCTTCTACTAGGGACTCTACTCAATACCAGATTATTTTAACTCAGACCATTACGTTAACTTTGAACTTTGCTATTATATCAAAGATACCCAGGTGCCAACCAAAACAACTCTTGAGTATGCCATGCTTTTGCTAATTATGTGTGTTTTTAAGTGAACCATTAGCATTCATAGGGCATATACAGGAAAATCTGTGGCAAACCCAATGTGAGGATTGATGGCTGTGTGTGTCTTTTTCCCTTTTTGTTTCAACAACATGCTGGGCTACCCAAGAAGCATGCGTTAAGTTAGCTGCGGCTCATGCATGCCAACTGCCATGACATAATCACTATAATACTTTACAGTGGCTTACAAACTGACAACTAAGCATCATCTCCACCAGCACTACTACTTCATTACAGTGGATACTGCAAGGTGGGTGAGCTTCATGTGTGGCAGAAAGTACTGAAAGGAAACAGAGGGAAAGGGTGGGAGTTTGGGAATAATTTGAGAAACCAACTACAGAAGATATGACTGCATATCAGGGACAAAGCTTGAGACCCGAAGCAACCAACAAAGAATCTCGTATTGAAAATGTTCCCAACCCCAAGTTTGTAAACTGAATGGAACTAACCTGCTGCCTTTATTTTCACATACATTAGATCTTATTAAAATGTTCAGTATCAAAGAGATTTCCTCCAAAGAAGTTTCCACCTCAGCTGAATGTGACTTTCCTCATCACAAGCCATCACACTACCATCTTGTATGTCACTCAGGCCCATAACTTGAGTGTCCTCTTCAACTTGGACCTCTCTCTAGATTCTCACATCCAGGCTATTTCCAGGTCTTGCTGATTCTTTCTGCATAACATCTTTAAGATACAGTTTTCTTATCCAGCCACAGAGCCAAAACTTCTCCACATTATCATCTCATGTTTCCATGACTGAAACATCCTTTTCTCAGGCCTTGACTAATCCAATCTTTCCCCGATCACATCCATTCAGAATGCTGCTCCAAAGATCGTTTTCCTAGCCCGTAACTTTCACGTCATCCTTCTCTTTGCATCAGTCCACTGGCTCTCCCTGCTCTCTATCGCATCAAACATAAGCAGTTTGTATTCACTTTTCAAGACCCTCTGTCCATCCCCACCCTACATGTCATCCCTAATTTGTTATTAAAAGGTCAACACTCGCCTCTAACCAGCCCATGAGGCCAGCTTCCACTAGCTACTTGTTAAATTTTCTACCAAGCACCTTTGTGCTTCCTCCCACACTGCTCCTCATGCTTGGGAGGCTCTCCCCATAAACATCCACCAAGCTTCCTTGTTATCGACCATATTTAAGCAACGTAAGCTTTCACCCCATGTGCATGGGAAATTATCAAAATCCGTACAGCTGCTGTCACCACCTTCTGCTTCAAATACCTCCTGTAGACTTACTTAGACATGATGCCTACATTACACTGCCATCTGACAATAGCTAGACAGGTGGGGCTAATGATTATTTAAAATGTGCTCATTTTACTGTTCTCATCCTCCGCACCCTATTTTTCAGTTTCACCTATTGCAACTTATCATAATCCTATACTTTGAGTCCTCAGAAGCAAGTTCTTCCACTGCATGCATGCAACAGCTAGCACTATGATCTTTCATTAGGGTCCCCGGGCCCTGCGGTTAATACAAATAAATAGACTTATCTCTTGAGTTCCTCTTTAAACATAATAGGTTAAACATGTTTGCCCTTTGTTTTATTCAGAGATAAAGACATAGTGACTCTATACCTATGGGGTTTTAGAGTGACACATCACCTGAGTACGACAGACCACAAACTCAGATGCAATGTTGGAATGAAGCAGATTGGCTGGAGAGTCAAAGCTCACAGCTCTGTTTTACCAGAGCCCTGCTATGTGGTTACATGTAAAGTCTGCTGCTGATTTTATCATCATCTTCAGCCAAAAATGGTTAAAAACAAATACTGTGTGTGTAATAAAAATAAAAATAGGCTAGAAAAGGGTAACTGGAGTCTGTGTCCAGTTATTTTTCTCCCAACAAGTTAATAGCCCGTTACAGAAGTTCAAGCTCTTCTTCACCAATCAGAAGCCAAGACAATAAAATTGAAGCAGCATTGTCTAGTACACAGGCACTTGGACTTTGAAGACCAGGTGCTGGCTTTTTTGACACTATTTAGGCACCTAAAGACACAGATAATCACCTAGTAGAATTTTCAGAAATGCCTAGGCACCTAATTCCTGTTGAAGTTAGCGTGACCAGATAGCAAGTGTAAAAATCGGGAGGGGGGGGTAATAGGTGCCTATATAAGAGAGAGAGCCCCCAAAATTGGGACTGTCCCTATAAAATTGTGCTCATCTGGTCACCCTAGTTGAAGTCTCCCTTCCACTATCCATGGGGGTTATGTTGCCAGTGTTTGGAGGGGAGGGCTCCTAGGGAAACCCACTCTTCCCTTCTCCTGCTCATTGAATAAACTCAGCAACGGCCACTGCTATTCATTTTCTGGGTCAAAATTTCCAATCACATCAATTCAAAAGGTTCAACAGTTCATTTGTTTCTAATCAAAACATATTTAAAAAATTTCCCACATAACTGACACTTTTTTTTTAACCTCAGCTCTACTACAACCCAAAAAAAGAGATCACCCACAGAGAGTCCTTCCCAAGTTTTACTCTGAGCCCTGGGGCAATTTGGGCCCTTATCCTGCAAAGAGGTGTGCACATAGAAATGAAAGCACCCTGCACCCAGTGCAAAGCCCTGCTGAAGTCAACTGGGCTCTGTTTCCTGGCCCATTTATAAGCCACAAAAAAAGACTGGGAAACAAAAGAGCCTACACTCCTTCAGATGTAGCAAAGGCCTCAGAAAGTAATTAGGGTATTTGTCTTTTGAACAACCAAGCTAATAGAAAATTGCACCTTTCCAAATGCTGTTTTTTTGTGATAAAGGAATTGTGCTTCCTATAGGCAGTCAGAGATTTATCAGCATTTCACTTCACACACATCTGTAGCAATTACAACTTGCTTTATTCAGTGCCTTGCTGAAATGGCTCTGTGGCTTGGCTAAGTCATAGTAAGATCCTATTAAATGTATCCTGGCTTAGAACTGAGCTCAGGGTGATACTGCAGTGGCCAGATACAGGGCTGTGAAACTCACACTATGGTAGGCAAAGGGAAGAATAAACTCAATCCAGGAAGGGTTGTGGGGAAGGCAAATGTAATATCTCAGTCCTTTAAGATCTTTACAATGTGGGGATAGGTAGGAAGCCCACTGACAGCAAAATACATTCCTTATGGCATAGCGTGCTTTGAAAACATCTATGTTCACTCTGTGCTTCTAAAATAGACTTACTGGTAAGGCAAAACTTTGCACAAAAATATTTATGTTTTATTTTCAAAACAATAGGTTCCCAAATATGCACTTCTAAATTTTGTAGCCCAGCAAATGAACGGGCGAATAGACATCTGCTATACCTTTTTTGTGGACAGAGAGAACTGTTCTTTGAACTCAATCTTCCTACAGCATACCTGGAAATGCTCATATCCAGTACTGTACCATGCATATAAAAAGAGAATATACCTGGAATACAAGAAGATAGGGGATCGGATGTGAAATTCTCATTCACACCCAGCTTCAATGCTTGTTCATAGATTTAGTTAATAAAACTGATAGATATAGATAAATGATCAATTCCTATACAAATAAAGAGGCAAAGCAGCTGTGTCTTTTGCCCACGATCAATAGATCTTATATGCAACTCTCCCTCCATAAATGACATTATAAAGGAAGTGGCAACTATGAAAGCAGCAGGTGTGCCGGCACTGGAAGAGTTCTATTGGCACGTCTACATTGTAATCACATCGGTAATGCTGCAGCTGCACAGAGATCAGCGTGGACTAGCCACCCAAATAATTACCTTCCATTTCAGGACAGCTTGTACAGTCCCCACTGAAACTGAGCTGCCATGGCTTCACCACTCTAGTACCGCAACTAGCTAGACTAAAGCTAGCTTGGTCATGTCTACACATGCTGCAGTACAGACATACCCTTTGACTCAGTCAGGAAACAAGTAAGATAGCATCTTTGTGTTCCAGTCAGTGATACAGGGCTTGTTTTCAAGATGGAAGCTGGGGAGAAATACTAACATGATTTCCAGCCACACAGCCACTCCTCTGATGGATCTCCCAGTATTGGGCACACAAAAGCCTCCTAGAAAATGGACCTCCAAAGCATACACTGCTTTAGAGCCTTATTCTGCTCCCACTATAGTCTGCGACAAAACACCCACTGAGTACCACAACAGCAGGATTATAAACCACATCATTGGTTGACACTCTCCTTAGTTGCTAAAAACAACATTTTCAGTTCAACTAGCTAAAATAAAAATTGAGAGAATAAACTGATAATTAGCCAAGACCAGGAAAAGATTTCCTATGTGGTATAATACTGCAGTCAGAGCACTGATCCAAAGCCTGTGGAAGTCAGTAGAAAGACTCCCATTTATTTCAATGGCCATTGAATCAGACCCAAAATTGTGCATACAACAAGTATTTAAGCGCATAAGCGATTGCGGGATTGGGGCTTTGTGAAATGAATTTGTTATTGCAGCTGTGACTTTCTTTGCTATTTTTTAATCTTTTCAAAATATTTTAGTAGCTATTCAGCTACTCACACATAATAACAAAGCAGCAATATAAAACTCTAGTTTATCAAAGGATAAACTTCCCTCCCATTCTGCAGTCATTTTAAAGCAAGCATTTCTATCCTCTCCACCACTCTCTCTACAATCATGGGCTACGTGTTTCGTGGGTTTTTTTGTTTGTTTGTTTGACATAGACCATAGCAGTGAGTCTATATATTAATGAATCACCATCTGAAGAAGAGAAAGCAAATACTTAAAACTAAAAAGAATTGCTCCCACTTGATTTTAATTTTAAAAAAATTGTCATTCACACATTTCCAATATGTATTAGGTTTTCCACAGTGAATACTTGCATGATCAATTTTCCCTGCACATACACAAGTCATTTATCAATTATAAGTGATTCCAGAGCTGTATAGCAGTAAGGAGAATATCAAATTGTTTCAGAAAAAAAAAAGTATGTACATCTCCCATTTATAGAATGTGGGAGTACAAGCATCATGCAACGAGTTTTGTAAGTTTAATTTGGAGCTTAACACACCCACTCTGGACTTCTTTGGAAAAAAATTTAAACTGTAAGTTCACTCTGCTATAGCCAGAAAATTAAATTAGGTTGTGACAGATGGTGTCCAGACTGCCTGAAGATATTATTTGCTGTATAAATTCTGATCATTTTAACAACTTGTGTGAGTGCATAGTTCAGAATAATACATTCCTGCATTGAACTTGACTTCCCAGAACAGCCTTACCCTCATCCCCATAATAAAATGGTACTACAAGTGGGGTTTAGAATTGTTGGGCCAAACTCTGCTGTGTTACTCTACAATAAATACAGAGTTGCTCAGGTATGATGGTTAATGAGTGCGGTGTGAACAACTAGATTGATAAATTACACTGACTTCAATAGTTAATCCAGATTTACTGATAGCAAGACTTATTTTTCTACTGGAAGTCATATTTGTTTCTCAAGAAATTTCTAAAACCTTTTCTGGTAAATTACTTTTATTTAAAGGTTTCTTCTTGTTGCAAGTGTTGGTCAGCTGGGGCACACACATTCATTTTGTTCAAACATTTTTTTCCCCACCTGATAAGCCCTGATCCTTTAGCTTTTTGCTCCTGGGCAAAGCTGCATGTGTCCATGTGGAGATCAACTAACTTCAGCTGCAATTGCAAGATTGGACTTATAGGACTTGATAGCCAGCTGCATTTTGTCCTGATGAGTAAGTACTGTGTTTGCTGTCACATGCTATGGATTGACTGGTCACTTGCATTTGATTCTCCTAGACTTATCTTCTCAGGATGTTGTATCAAAAAAATGTCACTGGCCAGGCTTGGAAAGAGCAGGACTATAGTTTGAAAAAAAGTCCTTCGTGTTTCTTTCTTTTTATCCTGGGCATGTTGAGCCTTCTAGTCCCTGCCAAGGGGAATGGTCAACAACAGCCTCCACCAAAAATGGAAATTTAAGTATTGAATGTTAGGATTTGAAAACTGCGTATCATGCTGATGGTAACTGACTCTCTGGCTCTAGCCTCACATTCAAGTGAACACTGCTCCTTGAAAGCTGACTCATAGCTAGGTACAATAAGATGCAGGAGTCAGTTAATAAATATGCTATTGATAGGTTAGCTATACATGAGGAAGGGGATGAACTGCTCAGAGAAAACAAAAAATCCAAACAATTTGCCTATATTCAGTACGTGCACCCCAAAGAAACATTGCTGAGGGCTCTGAAATACTGAATAAGGGCAGAGTGCAGACTAAACAGGACACAGAGAGAGAGATGCTGTGAGCTCTCCTACCCCAGGGGGCACTCTAAAAGAGAGAGTGGCTCAGCAGGCTACGCTAACTCATGCCGGAGCTAGCCAGCACAGAATCAGGGATCCATAACTGAATCCCTGATGGCCTTTCCCACTAGCCTCCCCAGTGCTGAGCACAGCTTGGATGAGGGGAAAATAGTGCCCTACGTAATATATCATTATCTCATTGTCTTGACTTAAAATGGAACTTGTTGAAACATGTGACAATTACACTCAGCAGATGCACAGAAAGAAAACCTCAGACCTGCTAGTTCTGCAATGCACCTGTTTATTTGCATCATAAAGACATATGCATATTGGACATAGTGACATTGTTCAGCTCCATGTCAGATTAGCACAGCTCCATATGTTTATACTGACGCTAGAAAAAAAACAGTAGTTAAGTGACCATTATATGCAAGCTTGCTTAGTTGAAGAAGGGCGCATATCCTACTGTGCTTTAGTATAGAAGGTTGGTATGAAATGAATTCAATTCCAAACCAAACGTAATGGCCTGGATATAGTACAGACTCATTTCTTCATATCTTATTCCCCCACCATCAACACTCGACTCACCTTCTTTCATGCTATTCTGCCATTCTGCAAGAGAAGCCTTAGAGGAAAAGTGAAAACAGAGGACTGGAAAACCTATCTTACAGTGAGAAACAGAGTTCAGTCTGTTCAGTTTACTGAAGAGAAGGTTGGCAGGTGATTTGATCATGGTCTAGAAGTACCTAACCAGGGAAAAGACTTTTTAGTAGACAAAGGCATAAGATGATCCAGTGTTTGGAAATTGAAGTTAGCCAAATTCAAACTAAAATAAAAAGGCACATATTTTCAACACTGAAGCTTGAGTATCACTACACGATAAGCTAAGTATTGCTGTAAAGTCTCTCTCTCTCTGTCTACAGACAAAGCACTGATTCTGCCCCTTTACTCACAGTAAAGTGCCATCTTACTCTGTAAGGCCGATTGATGTCAATGGAGCTACTCAGGGTGTTAAAATCTAGCCCTAAATGTTTAGAATATGCTAAAATGTGTATACTTATTATAGTGACCTAAAAAAACTAAAGCAATTCTAGCTCATCTTCCAGATTATAGAGCAAGTCCAACAAGAAAAAAGCCATTACTGGAAAAATATCTTTGCATTTTGTATTAGTACAGTTTATTGTGTACTAGGACAGACTTGTAAAGATGCATCAGCTTATTTAATAGGATGTCCCTAACAATACCAGCCTGATACAACGCATATTACAAATTCTACAGAAGCATACATTATTTAGAATGATTCCAGGGCCTGATCCTTGGGTTCATTCTTAAAGCTGGTTTAACTGTTTCACTGGGGAAAGACTGCAGTAATGTCTACCATTTTAATCAGCAACAAAGGAGAATCACTTCAAAAAGATTCATTCCTGTTTATGGAGGCAAAATAAAAAGATCACTTTTTATGATGGGTTTTATTTAACTGACATATGGGGAGGAAATGTTTCTCTCTTTAACCAAATTCAGGAGCTGAATAAAATTCTGTGCTGTACCTCAGGAGGTTCAGGCATGGAGCAAAGGGTTGCTTTATAAAGCAGAGCATATTCTAGTGATTACTAATCATACAGGGAAGTGATGAATCTTGAGTGGAACTCTTTATTTCAGCCTTTGAAGTTAAGGCACAATAAAAGTCTTAGTCTAGGGTCTGTTCTACACTGGAAAGTTATATCAGCATAGCTACATCCACTGTCTGTGTGAAATAACCACACCCCGACCCACATAGCTTTGCTGACATAACCCCCAGTGTAGATGCAGCCCTCTTCTATTGACAAAGAGTTACATGTAGGAACATTGCCTTCTTGAAAGAAACACACCCCTTCTGTCAGTTCAAGCCATCTCTGTACCACAGAGCCATGCCAGCACAGTCTCTGTAGCATAGACCAGGTTTCTCAACCCCGTGAGCCAAGTCAACTCCACTCTCACAAATTTGGTCCAGTCAGGGGGGCAGGACCAAACCTGAGCAGTGCTGCACCCCAGAGGTTGCAATGCCCAGGAGTAGGGAGCCAAGCCAGCCCCACAGCACAGGAACTGCCACTGTGAGCGGAGTACTTGGCAGGACTTGTCTAAAGCCACCACTGGACCTTCACTCCCAGACTATTTACTGGGTCATGACAGGACATAAAACATGTACATATGATCTTGAGCCCAAAAAGGTTGAGAACCAGTGCTGTAGAAGTACCTGGGCTTGTTTAGTTTGAGGCCACTAGAGGCATACACTTAACCATTTTTTCCTGATGGCTTTGTTTAAAAAAGCCTGGCTAATAATTTTATCTCCTACACTTCTCTTTGGTGTTTCCACATTACCTGATCCTGGATCTGCACTGGAATAGAATAAATATTGAAGGTTTCCATCCACCAGCAAAATGTGTCACAGCCAGATCAAATTCTCTTGCTGGATATGAATTTAACATTTGCGCTTCCTTCTATGCCCTCCCGATGTAGGGATCATAAAATGACACGATCAATTGTACACTCGTGTGACGTTATTGACATAATCTGAAACCAAAGTCCTGTAGTGGCACCAAATCTTGTATAAAGGGGGTCAAATGAGGCGTCTAAGACACCTTATGGTTTGCTGGTTATAATTATGCTGTCTATATGTGTGTATCAATTTTGTAGTTGAAGTTATGAATATTGGCTCTATACTGTCTGTATTTCAAACTTATGCTATGCTTCTCGGAAATTTCCCAGACAAGTTGGTGTTAGCTCTGCCTAGCCTGCTTGATGGCCCATTAAGGACCATCAATTTTTACAACTGACACATTAAGAGAAGGCAAATACGCCTTGCAACACAGCAAAGTATGCAGGGACTGGCCCATATGACTCCAGACTCCATTTTGCTGTAAATTTCCACAGTAAGGACAAAGAGGTGTTCTTACACCTTGAAAAGACTATAAAAGGCTGATGCCTCTCCTCCATTTGTCTTCAATCCTGCTTCTTACCTCTGGAGGGACTTTGCTACAAACTGAAGCTCTTAACAATGGACTGAATGACCCATCCCAGCTGTGGGTGTACTCCAGAGACTGGAGTTAAACCTGCAGTTTATTCTATCACTGCTACAAGCCTGAACCAAGAACTTTGCCATTACTGTATGTAATTGATTCCATATAACCAATTCTAGCTCTCATCCATATCTTTTTCCGTTTATGAATAAACCTTTAGATTCTAAAGGATTAGCAACAGCGTGATTTGTGGGTAAGATCTGATTTGTATATTGACCTGGGTCTGGGGCTTGATCCTTTGGGATCAGGAGAACCTTTTTTCTTTTAATGGGGTATTGGTTTGCGTAACCATTTGTCCCCATAACGAGTGGCACTGGTGGTGATACTGGGAAACTAGAGTATCTCAGGGAATTGCTTGTGTGACTTGTGGTTAGCCAGTGGGGTGAGACCAAAGTCCTCTTTGGCTGGCTGGTTTGGTTTGCCTTAAAGGTGGAAAAACCCCAGCCTAGGGCTGTAACTGTCCTGTTTTAAGCGATTTGTCCTGAATTGGCGCTCTCAATTGGGTCCCGCCAGAACCACATCGTTACAACCAGTCACCGAATTGTTGTTCTCTAAGTTACTGGGACACCTCAGCAATGCAAATCATGCCAAAAACAGCTCTCAAGCTCTGATTTATGTTCCTTTAGTTCAGATGGGCAAGCCAAGACTGACTCCTGTGTAGATAGTACTAAAGGACATGGAATTCTACTATAAAACAATTGAGATATTGGTGTATTTGTCCTTTGTGGCAATGAATTCTGGTAGAAAACTGATGTTCGACATGGATCCCTCTGTGTATGATGATTTGTTTTATACCACCTCCACCATAGTACCAAATGCCCCTAACTAATCTGAGTCAGAGATTAGTTAGGGGCAGATAATGGCCTGAGCAAAAGGAAACAAGACAGTTTTTTATATTATTCCACTACCCTTTATCCCTGCCATTGAGGCATCTGATATTTCTGATCTTCTCCCTTCATCTCCATTACCCTAACATTCTTCCTTCATCTCACAAATAGCCACATTTCAGCTGCCAAAATGGACTTTGCCATTCTTCTGTCTATAGCTCATTTTCCTAACCTAAATCCCTTTGTTTATGCTCTTCAAGATAGTAGAGTACAGGTTCCCTTACTTCCATAGCATGTACCATACTTTAATACAGCGATGGTCACTTAGACAAGGTAGAGCAGAAAGGCCCAAAGTAGGGGACTATAGAAGTGTAGTTATTTGGAACTATTTCATCTGTATACAGTATATCATTTGGAGACAACACTATGGTATCAGAGTGGCTAATTGGGCACAGTGGACCCCAGAGTTTCTCAAGTGCATTGGATGAAAGGCATTACACCCATTTAAAACATTAGCAGGTTAATAACTCATCCGTACAGGGTGTCACCTTCCACATAAGGAACAAGGCATCCTCACACTTGACTGCTTTTGAGATTCACAGGTAAGGAAGACATACTTTTACTGCCTACAGCTAGTAGAGAGCTCCAAATTCCTGTCAAATAATACCCGTAACTAGAAATTAACCAAAGTGCCTTTTGAAAATCCTAGACAAGATTTAGAAGAGCAATGGAGACTTTATCATAGTCTATGGTAATCACTGCATTAGCTACTTCAGTGAGTCCAGTGACTAGACACAAAGTATACAGTTGTGTATTTTGTATGGCTAAAATGAATTTTCCTGATATCAAAAATAAGTCATTGTTTGAGACAGCAAAATGTTTGTCAACTGAAGAAAAAAGCTGAGTTCTACTTAGAGTCTTTCAGTACGAAGGGTGCACGCTGCCACCCTGAACATTTTTAACAATTCCAATTTTAGCTTTGAATTTGTTGAGCTCAAAATAATTTGTGGGCATAAGGAAATGTCTTTTAGTCCATTAAAAAAACAAAAACAAAATCTTCATGATGTTCCCCTAGTCTGCACTGTTCTATTATTTTCTGTGGAACTGTACTCATTAGCACCACGTGCTCAAGGGAAAGTCTTGGAAATGAGATGTAAAGCTCAAGGGTTTTGTGCTGGAGAAGTCTGAAAAATGAAAGCAAGTTGAAAGATTTACCATAACTGCCAGCAGCCATGAGTGGAATTCCAAGAAACTCTCTTCAGTTTTGTGGTTATGCAACAAACATATGCAATGCTCTTCCCCCCCACCACACACACAAAACCTCATTTTAAAAATCAGCAACGCCAAAGGTGGGGGGTGCTTGGGTCATTAGAAAAAGATGTCTGGTTTTAGTGTTAAAATCTGCAATGCTACTATATGTTTTAAGTGTTGGTGTAGCCACGTTGATCCAAGGATACGAAAGAGACAAACGTGGGTGAGGTAATACCTTTTATTGGATCAACTTCTGCTGGTGGAGGGGAAAACCATTTGAGCTTTCACAGAGCTCTTCCTCAGGTCTAAAGAAAATAAACCAGAGTATTACAGCTAAATACAGTAAAAGCTCTTTTTATCCAGCATGTTGGGGGAATTGGGGGTTCCAGTAAGTGAAAAATTCCAGTTAACTAAGAGAGAGGGAATTTGGGTGCAGGAGGCGGGCGGGGCTATGGGTTGGGACGCGGGAGGGGGTGCAGGTCCTGGGAAGAGTTTGGGTGTGGGAGGGGACCCAGGGTGCCAAATCCAAGAGGCACTCACCTTGGGCAGTTTCCTGCAAGCAGCGACCTAGCCCTGCTGTTCCTGGGAGGCAGTGCGACTAGACGGCTCTGCGCCGGGAACCATGGCCAATGGGAGGGGTGCAGGCGGTGCCTGCAGGCAGAGGTGGTACACAGAGCCACCTAGCCGCACCTCCGCCTAGGAGCAGCAGAGACATGTCATCACTTCCAGGGAGTCACACAGAGCTAGCTGGCCCCAGGCCAACCAGACCTATGAAGATTAGAAATGCCGGTTTATAGAGCTTTCCAGTTGGTACAGGGCCAGAATATACAGCTTTTACTGTACAAAATGGGCCAGATTAAGCATAAGAGGTTCACACATGTTGCAGGAAACCACTTAAAATAAAGTGGTACTCAACACCCAGGGGTGGGCAAACCTTTTGGCCCGAGGGCCACATCTGGGTATAGAAATTGTATGGCGGGCTATGAATGCTCACAAAATTGGGGTTGGAGTACAGGTGTGGGTGAGGGCTCTGGGCTATCAGGTGGGGCCAGAAATGAGGAGATCAGGATGCAGGAGGAAGCTCTGGGCTGGAACAGGATTGGGGTACGGGGGAGGAGGGAGGGCTCTGGCTGGGGTTGCAGGCTCTGGGGTGGGGCTGGGACTGAGGGGTTTGAGGTGCAGGAGGGTGCTCTGGGCTACGACTGAGGGGTTCGGAGGGCAGGAGGGGGCTCAGGGGTGAAGGCTCTGGGTGGCGCTTACCTCAAGCAGTTCCCGGAAGCTGCAGCATATCCCCGCCTCCAGCTCCTACACGGAGGCAAGGCCAGACAGCTCTGCTGCACGCTGCCCAATCCATAGGTACTGCCCCTGCAGTGCCCATTAGCCATGGCTCCCAGCCAACGGGAGCTGCGGGGGTGGCGCTTGGGGAGGGGGCAGTGTGCGGAGTGGAGCCCCCGGGCTACCTCTACACATAGGACCCGGAAAGGGGATATGCTGCTGCTTCCAGGAACCACGCAGAATGGCCTTTGACCCTGCGCCTCCGGTGGAACACCGAAGAGGGGCAAGCCCCAGACCCCATCTCCAGCAGGAGCTTGAGAGCCGGATTAAAATGGCTGGTGGGATGGATCCAGCCCACAGGCCGTAGTTTGCCCACCCCTGCAACACCTCTGCAGTAGTAGGTCACAGGAGAATTACTAGGTAGCGAAGTGCATCACAGATTGTTGTAATGAGCCATAAAACCAGTGTCTCTGTAAAGTCCATGACTTTTAGTGTCCAGCAAAGTTATGATTTAAATTCCCAGCTTGTCTTTTGAAGTGGTGTGCAGGTTTCCTTTGAAGATGAGGACTAGGAACTTTCTGTGTTGCCAACTTAGCGATTTTGTCACTAGATTTAGCAACTTCTTGGTTTCCCTAGTAGGGAAATAAGTGTAAAAGCTTTTCACTACCAATTACAGTGATATTCAGAGAAAGAAGTAGCCAATTTGTAGAGTCACAAAATCATTCACAAGCAGCTCAACAGTGTTAATAAAATCATTCCACACTCTTCTTCCCACATTCTGTTGGGCATTACAGTTACTCAACCTTAACCAGATGCGATGTGAGCGGCATCTGCCTGATGACGACAGTGTACCGTTGTAGTTGCTTGTAGGCAGCAGTGGCAGTTATGGAAAGTAACATGCTAAAAGCGGTAAGGGGCTAAGGGAATCTGTGCAATGCTCCAGGGAACAGAGCCACAAGGGGAGGGCTGAAGGAGCAGCCAAATGCTAGGTTAAGAAGTAGGGTGAACCCCCCATGAGAGCCATCCCTTGGGTAGGGTGAATCGGGGTGACTGCTCCAGGCCCCGTGGGCTGGTGCGATTGGCCAGCACGGGCAGCCAGAAAGAGACGAATCTGTCACTTCTGCCCTGCACCCCCCCACCCCGGGCCCTGTGCTTTGGGGGAGCTCGTGGGTCAGTGAGATTGGCCAATGCAGTCGGTCCCAGGAGACATCTGTCACGTCCGCCCCAGGCTCCGCACCTCCCTAGGGACAGCCCTGCCCCCCACTTTCAGCAATTAGTATTTATGGGATTTTTATAATGTATTATTCAAGTATTGTGTTCAATGCAAATTAACCATTCCTTGTGTATATAAACAAAATTTGCAGTTAAATTCTGTGGAAGTTTTCTTATGACTGTCAGTGGGGACATGATAGTAGGTGCTGTCATTCTTGTTGTGTTCTTTATTCCAGCAGTTACATTAACAAGTCTCTATAGGTCAGATTCTGCTCTCAGTTATATCAGTGCAAATTTAGAATAACTCTGCTGAAGTCAGCCACTGGAAAGGGGAACAAGTGTTTAGCTCCTTCTTCTTCGTGCCTAGAGAGGTCATGGAAGCTCCTTCACGGGAGGCTTTCAAAAGCAGGCTAGATAGCCATCTGTCTTGGATGGTTTAGACACAACAAATCCTGCATCTTGGAAGGGGGGTAGACTAGATGACCCTTGGGGTCCCTCCTAACCCTGTAAGTCTTGTCCTCATCCTATGCCTAGAATATCCCCCCCCCCCCACTCACATTCAGCAGGAAGCCTCACTATTCTTTCAAATTTCTCATCAAGGTTCACTCCTTTCTAGTGGCCTTCTATTGCTAACTTCCACCCGCAGCCTTCCCTCTGACCATAAAACCCAGACCAACATTAAGCACCTACTTCCAGGTTTAGGAATCTAACTCAAGAACTTGGGTTGCAAAGATACCAAGCACCTGCAACTTGCATGGACTTTATGGGAGGTGCCTGGCAACGCAATGTCAGAGATCGAATCCTTCGCTGTTGTCAGTCAGTATATCCCCACTACAGTGAACGGAGTTGTTTGTCTTAGCGCATTAATATATTCAGATGGTGTTCACGGAGAGGAATTATCAAAATCACATTGATTTGGGAGGAGTCATTTTTGGAATTACATGGAGCAGTATTCACACGAGAACAACTCTGCACTAATGCAGAGGAACTGAAATGGCATACATCTTTTCTGATGTGTCACAAGTAAACTAACTCTTTTCTGAATGACAGCCAGATTGTAATATATTTGCTCATGTTTAACAGTACCTTAGACCATGAACAGTCCCACTGAAGTCATTACTACTACTCGTGAAGGAACTAGCTATTCACAGAGTAAGGTTATCACAATCTGACCTGTACAGAATATAAAATATGCACAGGGACCTGTTCATGATGGATCAATGGTGATAAAATTTGGTATTTTTTCAGTTAATATTGCCTCAAATTTGAATCAGTAGGAGATCATGGAAAATCAGGAGCCAAAAAAAAAAAAAAGTGTAAGACCTAAATACACCCATTTTGATAAATCAGTATCACCAACTAGCATATTGTTCTGAGAGTGTCTCTCAATATTTCCTAGTCCATCGAGCTGAGCAGCTAGGAATCTCCTAGAACTCATCCTCTGCCTCTCCACAGGAGGATGACTGAAAAGACTAATTATGTCAGGTGGATTCACACCCACAGAGATTTATACTTTCCATACCAGGAAAACACCCTGAAACTTCAAAAGTATACTTGCAGCTCATGAGCAACATCCCAGCACCTCAAGTGGGACCTTTATTTTCCTGGAAATTCAGCCCTAGCGATTCTGGCAAACTTTGGAAAGAACACAAGTGGAGCTCAGTCAAGACCTCATACATTGTTGTGGTCCTTGTCTATAGCCAATTTCCAGGACTAACTTGTATGTTAGCTGACCGGGAGTGCAGATTACTGAGAACAAATAGCCAAGTGAGTAAGCAGAGAACTAGGACTCAAAACTTCTTAGAGTTCTGTTCCTAGTTCTTCCACTGACCTCTTGTAAACGGCTTGCTCAAACACATGCAACTTAGGCATAGATATGGAGAGGAATCTTCCCCCTTCCTTTCACACATGCCCAAGGCTTAGTCCCATTCTCAAAGCAGAAGGGCACAGAATAGATGGCAGCTACAGTGGTGGATTCCTCGAATGGGTCAGGCTATCGCTCTGTCCTTCTGCAGCAGCTATCTGACTGAAGAACACTCTTTGAAAGCATTTAGCTGTTCTAGCATTTGCTCCTCTATCCATTCCAGAGTCATTCAACCAGAGTGTGGTTGTGGTTACTTCAGCATAAGTCCCTCTGTGACCTGCCTTTGATGCATAGATCTCCTTTCCCAAGTGTCTCTCTGGCACTAAGTATTATGCGAGAAACCTTAAGCTCTTTGTGCATTAGCTGACCCACCTATAAAACGAATACTTACATGTGTCACATCCTCTCCAAAAGGCTTAGGGTGTGTCTTCACGTATGGTACAGATAGGCTGCTATAGTGCTTAAGTAATGATCCTACTATGCCAATGGCAGAGCTTCTCCTGCCAGCGTAGTTAATCCACCTCCCTGGGAGGCTGTAGCTATGTTGACAGGAGAAGCTCTATCTACCCTGGGTGTTAAGTTGGTATAACTATGTTACTCGGGGGTGTGAAAAGATCCATACCTCTTAGCAACACAGTTATACCGCTATAAGTCTGTAGCGTAGACCTGGCCCGAGTTAAACTCTTCCCATCCAGGCACAGAGTTAAAGCACTTTAAAAACCTGGGATAAAAGATGTTAAAGAAGAGAGAGCCATTATTTAGGACTGTGCAGCACAGATAAAATATAAAGTCTCACCAATGGCCTTTGGGTCCCACATGGCCAGCAGACACGGAATGATAAGTGAAAGCACAGCCAAGGGCCTTCTCCCCTCTCCCCCTGCATTTATAACCAAGTAATTTTTATGTATGGCATATGGCCCATTGCCATTTCCTTTTTTTAAACTCCAATAGCCTTGTACTACACAGCACAGGGAGTACAGAAACTGGGACCAGCCCCCATTGCAGAATGAGAATTCAGCATCTGACAGAAAGAGCAAGTTCTGGGTTCTTCTGTAAGTGACATCCCTCTACTTTTACTCTTTATGTAAGGAAATAAAGGAAATGACAATACAAGTCATCTTTAATACGTGTTTTTAGTAACAACAAGCCAGTTCTTCAGCTCTGCTCCTCTGTACAAAAGGGACTTAAAGCTTCCTTAATCAATTGCAAAAAACTCCCCCAGAGCAGGGGAATCCTTGGCACAGGGGACATTCTAGGCTGAAATGGGATCTAGCCAGACCACAATGCATTCTGCTTATCCTAGGCCAGTGGAATCAGCCCTGTTGGACCATTTCAGATGGTATAAGTTAGAGCAGCACAGTGAAGGCTCCAGTAACAGAGGAGGAGAAAAGGTGTCAGAGCCACCTCTTCCACCCCTCTCCAGCGTTTAAGCTCAGTACAGTTGAGGATCCAAGTCTAAAATTGCAACCAGACACATTTAGGAGCTTTCAGCCTAAAAAAAAAAAAGTTGCCAGATGTCATGGATTTCACAGATCTAGCAACTATGCATAGTCTGATAATTGTGAGGGAGAAAATACTATTCATGTAATACCATATGTTCCAGATACTTTATCTAATGCACAAAATGGGAACTGCATGCATGCAAGAGAGCAATTACTTTTTATTGTTTAACAACTTATTTTAGCCTGAAAACACATTTATTTGCAATTGTAACTTAGGTGCCTCTTTTTGCAAATGTGACTCTCCGGTCCTATTTTTGCTCCTAAATACATGACAATTGGGAGCAGTGTCCATGATTCTGATCTCACCGGACTTGCACCACTGTAGTTGTATTGACTTCAACGGAAGTACGGCCGGTTTATGCTTGGGTGAGGGCAGAATTTGACCTGCTGTCCACAACAGGAGTCAGACTTGTGTTTCTAACAGCAGAATGGGACCCTTTTAAGCCAAATTCACTGCTGCTATAGTCACACACAGACCCAATGATTTCAGAGTTTGACACACTTATGCCAGAGGTGCATGAAGTGTATGTTGTGGGCAAGATTGAGGCTAACCCTTGTGCAAAGTAAAAGGGGAGTTGTACCGTACAGAGGAGAGAGGGTCCAGAGAGTAAAGACTCTTCCTCCACTCCTTGAACTGTCCCCACAGGAGCATCTCATTTGAAAAGTGTATGGAGCCATAGCTCTGCCCCACACATGCACTAGCCAGCTCCACAGACCAGCCACACAGGAGAGGAGACTGTACTGCACCTGCACCCACCTTATACACTATCACACACTGCACTGGGAGCAGCACAGTCTAGCCCTTCACATGTGAATTCTCCATTTTCTGGATAGAAACCTGTGCAAAGTCAAAGAACCAGCACTGTTCATGAGTATATTTTCTGAACTATGAAGTGTCAAACTAGCAGAAGGTTGTATTCATAGCTCTTCTACAGGAATTACCTCTAGGCAGGTTCTGAAATTAGCAGTCAAAACTAAAGCCTCAGAAAATATTTTGTAGCTGCGGAATTTGGTCATCAAGATAACTAAATATTTTTGCTTACAGTTGCAGTTCTCTTCACGTTTATAAGTTACTGCAGGGCCATCGTTACTTTGCTACTGTGTTAGAAATTTTAATTACACGCCTTGCCTTTAGATACATTTTTGAACAATTTAACCTCTGCTTTGACATTATTTAATGGTGGATTTCTCTCCAGCTCATTTACTGAACTGTATTTGTGGTTCCTGGTTTGTAGCATGTCCTTTTTATGCATGTACTCCTTATGGCAGCTATTCATGATCAATTAGAGTAGGAGGCAACAGCCTTCTTTCAAACCCCCATAGATTCCTGAGAACACATTAATATAACTGGAAGGCAGGTCGAGAACGTTAGCTATTATTATCTAAGAAGTCTCGATCATACAACTTGTAGATCAGTGCTAACACTAACTGAAGCATTACAGCACCATAGATGCACATTATAGCAAAGCATCTGCCACCATTAAGGCTCATAAATTAATAGTTATACTGCCTCTACCACAGGAACTAACACTTCATTTAATATGATCATTTAACCATTAAACAGAAAGTATTGTTTCCTCAAAAATGTGCTCATAGTAATACCAAATGATCTTAGATCCTTGGATAATGGATCTTTCATTTATATGGTACCTGAGACCCCAAATACTTCATAAACTAACCTTAACTTGAAGCCCTGCACATAGGAATCATTTTGCTATAAAAACATTTGCTGAGTTTCACCACAGAGGTGGCTGCATGTTGGTGCTGCACAGTCATCTTTAACAATATGCCAGTTACCTACAGTCTTCCTTTAGCACATAAGTGATGCCTTAGAAGAGTCTCATTCAAGTACTGAGGTGGCTTAGCATTGCTTCGCTTGACCAGACAAGATCACAACTAGAAGTGATCAGGGCCACACTTCTTTTATCTAGAAGCAACTGCTGTGTCTGTTTCAGGTAAGGGACAAGTTGGAAAAAAAATTGAAGGTTTATTTCTGCTGGGTTTTTCCATTTCTCCTCCCATTTGTGGTTCATCAACATTTTGAAAGAAGTGGAGCAGAAGCAGCTTTAAAAAAAAAAAAAAACAACAACAACAAAAAAACAAAAAACCCGACAAACCTTAAGATTAGGAATCTCTCCACTAATCTAGAATCCAAGATGGTGAAAGGAGAGGACTTTCAGAATATGTACTGAGTAACAGCTCTCTGACTGAAGACTGAATCTTTGGAATGAGTCTCTGATTTTAAGATTCTTTCCTAGTATCGCTAATACAGTATTAACTTATTGCCGTATAGCATTGCTTCAGACACATTAATAACTAATATTGTCTTAGTAATATTAGAAAAGAATCTAAACAGACTGGAAGGCATAGGACTGTGGATCCTGAAATTTGTTAAAAAACTGAACAAGTTGCGATTATAGACAAAACCAAGTTTCTGCCATTTTAACAGGAACAGATGAGCCACACTTACATGCACTCCAAAAACAGGGAATAATATTTAATAAGCAGAAAACTATCTAGTCATGAATGTGTGTATAACCATCACAAAAAGGTATTGGTACTGCGGATAAAGAGAGACTCCCCACAGCTGACCAGATCGAAGAGTGTTCAAAAAGTGAACTAAAGCTGACTTGAGAAGATGGACAAGCTCTAGATAATATCAAATCTCTCTTCTGATGAGACAGATGGACTGTGGTGTCAAACAGTTCATGCACCATCTCCTTTCAAGATGTGGTCTGATGAAACAAGGGGGTTTGCACTCTACAACTGGATTTTAAATAAGCCTATCCCCCCCCACCACCACCACCACCCTCATACTCCTCTAATATGGCTGAGTAGGTTACTTTCTATAAACCAAGAGCTAGCTATCAAGGACTCCCTCGACCAGTAATCAACTAATCGGATATAGAGTTCACAAGGTGCCTCTCTCACACCCTTCCCTCCCTCCCTCCCACACACCTTAAGACAAGACCACGAGTCACAACGCTACACCTGTAATACTACCTTGAACTACTCTTGAGAGATCATACATTGCTCTGTCAATATGAATTGGCGATTTTATCTACACAGCAGTTTTCCTACGTAAGTAACAATCTTTTATGTGTGTATTTCCTTTTAACCAACAAATGACTTGGCCATTCTCAGTTAAATCACCAGACAATATGTACCCTAGTTATAAAAAAAAACATGTAGGTTTAAAAAGTATTATGTGCACTTGCATTTCACAAACAAGTTCCAGCCCAGATGCACAGAAGTTTGAGTTAGGAGTTTACTGTTGTCTTCACATCTGGTTAGGATTACAGATTCTCATGGGTACACCTATTAGAACTTCAAGAAAAAAGTAGCTTTGAATCACTATGGTGCCAAGCACTTCTATTTTATATAGGTTCTATACAGCACTCATCACTGTAGCATCTGGGCACTTTTCAGCAACGCATTAAGCAATGTGACTACACATCATTTGTAAAACTTTCAAAACATGTTAAACACTACCAACCCTCATTAACTTTAGTGAGAATTAAGGATGGATCAGGCCCTTAAGTGAAGATAAGGCCCTTAAAGCGTATTACAGGTTAGAGTGATTATATATTATGGCAATTACAGAAACTTCAACTCAAAAGTACAGTATTTGTTCACATATCTAATTTTAGAATTTCTTTTGGATGAACTATCAGACAGTTCCACAGCTTTTGATTGATATAAAGCTTCTATTAAGACAGGTATGCAGTGACACTAGAGTCACCTCCCCCGCCCCCAACCTCCTTTTCTTTTTATTAAGGACATGCTACAGAATGTAAATATTTAGGAGTTTTCATATACTTGTGCAGTTTTTATATTTATATTTGGGTATTCTCTCCAGCCATGCTACTTATTTCCATTTTTGTGTTTGTCTTCACAGAAAGGCAGTATCTTTACTTTTATTTCCCCTTTTTGCTTTCATTACCATATTAGACAAAGTGTAAAGTCTTAAAGTGGGTTATAACAGTGGGGTCTGCCAAGCGTAGAACAGTAGAAAACAGGTCTCCATATTCTTCATATTGGCCTAACTATGTTAATTAGGGAGGGTATTTAAAAATAAAAATGTAGGATTGTACCAGTGTAACTATAATGTGAATGCAATTATGCTAGTATAGTTTATTCCCCTTCCCATACATGGACAAGTTATACAGTGTAAGTGTTCAGTTCCTATATTAAATTCATTCATTTATAACTTTGTTTTTAAGTTTAATGGCTATTATACATTCTTTATGTTCTGTTTTGATTAAAAAACCTTGATCAAATACGAATTTCCCATGTTTGTACTCTAAACTATCCCCCCCCCCCAAAAAAAAAAAAAAAAACACTAATTCACATTATCCATACCATAGTTAATTAGTTCAGTAACATAAATGTAAAACACATTTGTTAGTTTATCTATCCTGATGTTCTGACATTGGGACATGCCAGTGTTCTGTGGATTTATATTATTTTGGTTTCATTTACTTTGGGAAGGGGAGGTCTTTTAAAATATTTTTTTAAAGGGAAAATAAACCAAAGGAAAAAAATATTTCCCTGTCTCAGGTCATTTATTTTATCAAATTTGAAATGACTTACTGCCAATAGCCTGCATAATTTAAATTTTAAATGAAACTGTTAAGATTCAATCCTAGAATTGTAAAACTCAGCAAGGCTGCTAGTAACACCACTTGATTTGCACTATTCTATCTGTAACCCAAGAGGTTTCTTTTTCAAAGCAGAGATACCTAGTGGATGGGTTGAACCCTCTCATGAGGCAAGACATTCAAAATGGCTTTAAACAAGATTCAAAGTGAAGGATTACATGATTTAAGGGGCTGAGTAGATACCAAAGAACCAAGACATAATCGCAGCTGTGCATTCTTGGGCAAGGTACTTAAGCTCTCTGGGCCAGATCTTTAGCTATAACTGGCATAGCAGAAATACGATTTACTCCAGCTGAGGATCTGGCTCCCTGTCTCTATTTCCACCCCTTAACAGGAGTATTGAGAGAATTAATCCATTAGCTCATTTCTGTAAACTGTTTTAAAAGATGGAAAGCAATACACAGTGGACACAGTAAACAAAAAGCCTCAACATTGACAGCTTCAAGGTAACTGCTGTTATCCCAGAAACTCTAATTCCAAATATAGAAGTTTAGTTACCACAGATACCTGCAGTCATAAACACCAAGTTTTAAATGGAATGCACTGTATAAATGTTGTATTATTAGCCATCAATGCTGTATTGTTAACCACCAAGTAAGTCTCCCTTTAAATAAAGCAAGATTTAAAAAAAAATAAAATTTGTAATTCATCTTTCTATATCCTGGGTTCCTAAACTTGGGACACAGACGGACACAGACACTCACACAGGTAACTTGCAAGTAGCTCAAGAACTGCATGTAATAATTTCAAAATTTACATAATGCAATATTGGTTTGTACTTGAATCTTCCCTTACAGTGATAGAGCATTTGAATGTAATGCTTTCTGAGGGGGGGAGGGAGATTATCTTTTTAAGAAGTGTTTGCACAGCACTCAAGACATAGATGTTGAGCAACAACAAACGGGGGTTTGATCCTGATTGGGGCCTATTGGTGCTGCTGTAAGACAGATAGGATGGATAGAAATTTGTCACTTTCGTTGCTGTATTAAAAACTGCACTGGACTGCCTTTGTCCTAAAGTTGTAGAGCAAGAGCCCACTCTTAAGGCCATGCATAGCCCTAGCAAATTCCAGTGGCAAAGCTATCATTACTTCACTTAGTAGAACCAGGATTCAATCCACCATTTCAAGTTCTGTGGAGCCAGTTTGCATTAGTTTAAATTTTGTTCTAAAAATCACATTAACTGCTGTATCTCACTAAAAAAAAAAAAAAAAAAAAAAAAAACCACCACACACCCAGATATTTCATTCACACAGCAGAAAGGAGAGGTGACCCCATAATCCCGAGGGACTGAACTTCTAACAGGCAAGAAAAGGCTGTTCTTTAGTACTCAGAAAGGTGGATGTGTTTCCTCTCCATGTTCTTCTCTTATCAATTCTGCTGATGCCTGAGCTTCCAACCAATTAGATAGGATGTGCAGCACTGGAATCCACCAACGGTTGGCAGTTGGCAATGGTTTCAGGGGCTTTCTTTGGGCTCAGAGCGAAGAATGTTCAGAGGATGAGAGAAATGAGCTGTCATGCCCTCATTATCTCATGTTTTGCCCCAGTCATTCCAATTTGCCAGCATTGGCTCTTCAAGTCTTTGGGGCAGAGAAACTGGACTGTAGAGGGAAAACTTCATGGCAGTAGAAATGTTCTCCTCAGGCTGGCACTAAGCAGCCTTGACAGTTGCACAGAAGAAAATGCATCATCACAGACAAAACACCAGACAGCAGTGGCTGGTAAGAGTGAAGGAAAGACAGACAGCTTGTTTTTAAAATCTGTTCTCTTCTTTTTCAAACAAAAAGGAAAATTTCAAGGAGCAACTGCTGAATGAACAGACTATCAGGGTAAAACGGAGGGGAATAGGTTAAGTACTAGTGGCACAACAATCTTAGAAATGTTAGATTTAAGATTCACTGAATCAGCTTGTATCAGTCTGTGTTGGGATCCTGCCTCCAGCAATGGCCAGTACTCAATGCTTCACAATGAGGAACTCAAAGCACTTTACAAAAGGTATACTTCTTTTTTTGATTGGGGAAGAAATGAAGCACAGAGGTTAAATGACTTGCTCAGTGTCGCACAAGTCAGTAGACAAGCCAGGGATTGCAAGTAGTCATCAGAGTCAGATATATGCATGCAAAAACCTGAAGGAATTTAAGAATGAAGTGGCCAAGCTGCTGACAGAGATAGGTAGTCGTTCATTCAAGTCTGCTTTGGGGCACCAAATATTATAAGATACTTGAAGTGATCCTGGGAATTCCTAAAATAAGACTCTCTGGTATGTATCACATAAACTGGAGTAAGTGGTAATTAAACAGTCAAAAAGTAACAGTGGGGAGAACCACAGATCCATAATAAAAACAATGTGTTTTTAGTATATTTAATTGCACAGTGAAAACTATGTTTAAAGAACATTATGTTTGCAAAGTCAAGCATTCAAAAGATAGGAAATGCCAGCATTAAGGTTGCCAGTGCAACCTTAATTTGGCCCCTTTCTGCATATGGATTAGGATACAATCTCTAATTTCATGATTACATACTATTTTTTGCACTGTCTGTTCACACGTAGGAGCTGTGAGTGGAGAGAGCATGGTTGCCTACTCTGTGGGGATGGCACGTACAGTCTGGACAGCATTAAGATTTCAGATGCTTAAGCATGCTTAGTGAGGACAGAAACTTTGGAGATTTTAGCACTTAGACTCTAGAAAGTCTAAACTGAGCATGCATAAAACATGGTTTTTCAAAGGCTTTTAACTACCAAATTTGGTAGATTTTCATCTGAACAGCAAGCCACATCTTTAACACAAAGGCCACCCCCTGCCAAATGTCAAATCCCTGCTCAAAAACATTGGGGTGCTAGAAATGTCTAAAGAAAAGGCTGCTACATTTTTTTTAAACACTAAATATATATATATTTGTTCCTAGCCTCATTCTCAGAAATAGCTGAACCATTTTGGCTGAAATTAAAAACAACCAGCCCAAGGCAACATCTGGCATGAAAAATTTCAGCCTAAATGGTTAAATTATAAGATGGTCTTATAATGGACAGTGTCAGGCAACTTTCATAATAGGCAGTGGTACCAGCCCTGCCTATAAAGATTTGGAAAAAGAGCTAGAGAGGTTATCTGCAAAATTTGCTGCAACATTATTTAGGTCAGTGAAGAATGAAGAAGCATATGTTCTGGTCTGGTTACCTCATCTCAAAAGAGACATACCAGAAATAGAAGGGGCCCAGAGATTGGTGACAAAAAACAACTAGAGACATGGAAAGACTTCTAAAGGATGAGAGACTGAAAAGATTAGTACCATTTAGTTTAAAGAGGAATCAAATAAGAAGGAATATAATAGAGGCATATAAAAGTAATTAATGATATATAGAGGTGGAAAATCAGGGATAGATATTTACCCTAGACTAAGTCTACATAGATTTAAATGTGCTGCCTTTAATTGTAAAAAAGGGTTTATGTAAACACCACAAAATTGATTTGCAAGTTGGCAGAGAACTTGACCAGCTAGCTTTTAATTAGTCAGTGCTCAGACTCATCAGCGGGAAGCCCAGAGGAAACAGGCATCGAAAGTGAGGGAGTGAATATCTCCCTCGAACGTTTAACCCTAATTCTGAGGAGTTACAGGGTTAGGGAGCAGTAGGATGGTTACCTGCCAGCCCCAGATTTCACCCTGAACAAAAAGAACACCGATCCTCAGCTGCTGCCCCATGGAAGTTACTTTACATCAGCCAAGGATCTTTGTCCATAACCTTTAATTATATACTACGACTGCCGATGGTGTAGCAGCCCCTGATGTAAAGCTGAGCAGAGTCTAACACTGGAAAGTTGCACAATGTACTATCAGCTCACCATCTTCCTCTCTGCATCAGCACCTCCACTTCTGTTACCTGCAGGTGTATAGCTGATAAACTTGCCTGCTCTGCTCTAACCAGTCAAAGACTATTTAGTGCATTCTCATGCTTCTGGGATTTAGTTAAAGCAAGTTAGAGGGCAAGGAGAAAGGATTTTTGCTGTGGGACACCTCTGACTGCTATTCAGTACAGGATGTATACCTGTAGAGGATGGTTCATTTGGTTAAGGCCTGCATATTGACAGAGACTCTTCAACATCAAAGAGGCAGGATTCCAGAGCTTTACTGCTTTGTGAACCATGCCTTGAACTCCTTTTCTATTCAACTCAGTCCACAGGGCCTTTACCAGATAAAGATGTTGCCTGAAAACTTCTAATGAATGAATTGTTGGTCTGATGGGTAATCAGAAGACTGTCATGGTTTTACTGATGATGATTGTGGAGTACTTTGACCACTTACCCATAAAGAGCTATTAAAATCAATAGTAAACACCATACTAAGTGGGCTTCATAGGAGGCTATAAATGTTCCTATGAAAGAATGCTTAGTTATATACCTTCAAGTATTTAAAAAGGACCACTGCACAACAACAACCCACCCCTGTTCATTTCAACTGCTGCTGAGGTGCTCTTCAACAGAATGAAATGGATGCTATTTGGGTTTGTCATTCTCATACCACAGGGCAATGGAATGATTGAGTGTAGTTCCTGCTCTACATGACACCGGACAGGGCTCTTTCCACTTCTTCTGGATACAGCTTAACAATCCTGGCCGGCCACTATCATCACAGCAAGGGGGCAGAACAAAACCAACAGGCAGGGGGAAAACAAGAGATATCACTCAAAAGAGATGCCAAATAGCTGTATTTATCAGACCCCAGCTTCCATAGAAGCCCTTATTTCAAGGAAGAAAAAAAAATTGTTAATTGGTTTTATAACGGATTTTGAAGAGTCACGCCTTCAGGGTTGACTATTAAAGTTTTGGTTGCTGGCCACAATATGCTACTTCGTATGAGCAGCCATGGATGGGATCCTCAAAGGTAGCTGTGCTTCATTGAGGACAATGGTGGTCCTTATCTCATGGAAAACTCAGCCACTAGACTTTAAAAGAGAAGAACTGATTCAATTCAGTCAATATTCTTTCCGCACATTGTAGATAATCTTCTTATTGGATTGAGATGACAGTTCTGTTTAACTGTTTTCTGAGATAAACTTTCCAGAAAAAGATTAAAAGTGAAGTGCAACAGAAGGCAACACTACCATTGTCTGAATGAGCTGATCTAAAACCACTTAAAGTGTAGCCATGCTCTGAAAAGTCACCCCAAAAATGGCATAATCAGGTTCCCTATTTATTGTTTTACTAAAATGAGAGAGCGAGAACACACGCTCTCTGTTCAGAAGTGGAAAAAAAAATAAAATTTAACTTCCAGCCCTGCAAACTCAGCACAAGGCTTGAGAGTCAAGCTGGATTCTTTTCTTTATATGCATCATCACCTGTAATAAACAGGTTATGCAGGCCAAGTTATGCCCTCAATTAAAGCTGTCAACTCCACAGTCCTCAAGTTACACCTTCATTGACATCTGTGCAAGTCCATTCCGTCAGGTATAACTGATTGGCCCTATCATTAGGGCAAAGGGTTAACTTCCAACAGTTGTACTTGCACTGAGTAGGGTCTTGCTCACCCCCAACCCTTGATAATTACAGATGCTGAGCGTGGCTCTCGAGTGGCACAGCAGCAGCCCGTGTGCTGGTGGGGAACACAAGATGCATCCAGAGAGAGAGTCCAGTCCTGAAGAGTCCCACCACCTCAAACTTTTTCCCCTTATTTTTACATTAGTAATAGAATGCCATGTCTCTTAAAGAAAACTTGTTAAACAAGTAGTTTCAATGGTCAAGCAAGAGGCTTCCTTCTGATTATTGATTAACCAGGTGTGGGGTTTTCCCAGAGTTTGCAGCCTTGAGGCCCCAATAGACATTCCTGCTCTTCTAAAATGCATGCATCAGCAACTTCAACACAATTCTTATCAGGAAGGACGCAGGGCCAAGCTGCCCTTTCTGTGGCACCACAAAACGCCCTCCCCTCTGCCTTGGTCAAGCTGAGTTTGCTAAATGGCCACTTTATGGCCTGCTGACTTGGCTGCTTTTAGCAATAAGCCATTGTGATTTCAGGCACTTTACTGGTTTGCCAAAATCTCCCCCTACAGTTCCACTGGATCTGTAGCTACCTCTGTGGCTTTTCTAAGCAGAGTTCCTCTGGCTGACATCTGTAAAGTGGTCACTTGGACTTCCAAACACACATTTGTTAAGCATTATGCCCTTACTCAAGGCCCTCTCGCTGATAGGCAATTGGGCAGAGCTGTACTATCTACTGCATTCCTATCAGATCTGAAGTCCCTACCTCCTTAAGGTACACTGCTTTTAAGTCACCTGGAGTGGAGCACTCACGGGGACATCTCTCTCTCTCTCGAAGAGGAGGTTACATACTCACCTGTGCAGTAACTGACTTTCTTCGAGATGAGTGTCCCTGCGGGTGCTCCACTACCCACCCTCTACTTCGGAATTGGGGTAGCCTCTGTTGTAGGGAAGGAACCGAGGAGACCGGTCGTGCACACGTACTATTAAGGCACACTCAGCACACGGGGCAGGCTCTGCGCGTACGCAACCGGTATGAGTACTGCAGTCAAAATCTCCAAGCGAAGGCACAGGGATGCACCAACACCTGGGGTGGGAGCATCCACAGGGACATCTCTCGAAGAAGAATAGTCTGTTTCAGCCTATTTCACACCCAACTCCAGTCAGGTAAACACGCAGACCAAGATCTCCCTCCAATGCCCTGTTTGTATAGCTACAACCAGTCAATTGTGATTCTTCTTGAGTAGTCTCGATGAAAAATGGCAGATCAATGGGACTGCTCAAGGAGAACAATACTATTCAACATATGGGTGGCTCAGAGAGACAGTCAGGATTTTAATAAGTTTTAAACTCTGCTTTTTCAATACCTGGACACCAGTGTGTCACAAAGGCAAATTTTGCCTCTAGCAACCTCAAGAATGAATGGTCACAGCATACTACTTGTACTGTAGGGGTCTTCCTGTAATTGATATTGTTCAGATCCTTTAATCTTTCTATATCTTGTCTTATGGGTAGAGCTAGTTTTGTGAACTATATCTGATAGTTATCTGGTCTTCTGCACTGTATCACATTTTATGAAGTTGCACCAGATTAAATGATTATGATGTAACCTTATCTACCCATATGCAGTATCACACTGGCCATATGTTGTCAGAGAAAGTAAAAGGGACATGTTTGGAGGAGCAGGAGAAAAGGGGTGCCAGATGACAATTAAAACAGAGCTTGGGAATCTGTCCCATGCCCTCTTCCTCTGAACCCACTTATTAATTCATTTTGAAAACAAGCCAGTAAAGAGTGTGGAAATATGGGAGGCGGATATGTGAAAACTGACTGCTCATGAACATGGAACATAATTGTGAACAATGATCTAAATACATTTCAAGGGGCAGGGACACCGATTTAGGTGGCGGTGATCTGAAGACCCATGTGGTAAAGCCTGATTCAGTTTTTGTCCTGGTCTCATTCTAGCTTGTCAAGGAGCAAGAATGTTCTAAAGAGACTGCTTCATGAAGGAAGTGCCTCAAATTACACAACAGAGAAACCTCCAGGAGACTAGAAAGTCGGAATGAAAGCCACCAAAACCAGTCCAATCTAATAGCCCTTGACCTAAGAGATGATCATCTGTGGCCCCTCTTATTTGACTCCCTATCCCCATAATACCTCAGCACCCCAGACATTAGAGTACTATTATTTCCATGTTACAGATGGGTAATTGGGGCACAGGTTAAGTGACTTTCCCCAAGAACACACAGGAAGCCTGTAGCAGGGCCAGGGAATGAGTCCCAGTCTAGTGTCTTTTTTTTTTTAAATGAAAAGCCTGATCCACAATTAAAACCATGAAAGTACAGCGCAGGAAGGCTTTCAGGGCTCCATCAGGGCCATGATGGATGTAAACTATTGGGGGAAACATACAAGAATAGGAATCATGTTACAGTATGGCAGTAACTACATTAATACCTGCATTAAGATACTCTATGTGCCGGATGAACCAGATATTTTCAGAAACCTCAACAGCCCCAGTCTGAGCCGGCTGCTCACACAATAAAGCAGCATTCATTGTGCTTCTCTCCTCAGGAAACCATCCTGAATATTAATCACTGCAAATGCTTTACTGTTAAGATAAACTTCAATGCAGTGATCACTAAACTTTAAAGCAATACTTCACTTAAAAAAAAAAAAAAAAAAAAGCCTGTATTCCCCTTTCCTAATAAGAAAGGAATATATATTATTGACCAAACTGTTCAGCCTCCCGCACAGTAGGGAACATTTAAAAAGTTAGGGGGGGGGGGGAAGCGTTCACTGTTTGCCAAGATACTCCAATGTACATTTTACATCTCACATTATATAAACTCTTCACACAAAGACATACCTTCAGTTCGCAAGCGTACATATTTAGAGCATTGTAATACATATCTGTCTGCTCAGAAGTAATTTGTTTACTGCCCACAGTGGAACGTGCTTATAGTGAACTCTGATACAAGGAAATTCTAATATATTAATTAGAATCAAAGAAGCAATATGATTGCCAGTTGCACCAGTCTAATAAAGGAGTAATTTGACTTCAGAGTAGTCTGATTAAGCCTGTATAATCGGAAGTATCTATGCCAAAGTCCTGATTTGTTGCAGTGTATTCAAGTGTGCAAATTTTAGTTTTGTTTATAATGAGCCCTACACTTACCGGACCATATCCGGAACTCCTAACTCAAGATGCCCTCAGAAAGTAATAGGAGTTTTGCCAAAATGTGGTCAGTAAAAATGGAGTAAGTACCTTAAGATTTCTCACACAGTGAAAGTTTCCTGTGATTTCTTTTTTCCACATTAAGAAAACTCCATTTGTTTTCCCCCCCACAAATCAGTTATGCTAGTCTTTTTTATTAGTGTGAATCCAATTTGCATTAGAATGAGTTTATTTCTTTACATTTCTAAAAGATGTATTTTAGCAAATATGCAGTTCCACATGAACCTACAGATACAGTAAATACATAAAATAAGTACTGTAAGCTAGAATCATCTATGTCATAACTGAGCCAGATTCTTAGACCATGCTAAGGACAGAATTTAGCCCTAAATATGTGGCAGAAAGTGACAGGAAACCTTTATACATTCCTAATGCTGCAACAGCCATGGTGCAGTTCCAGCAGGAAGGAGGAAGAAGAGAGATGGAACCAAGTCTGGATTATTCCTTAAAAAAAAAGGGGGGAAGAAGAGAAGAATGTAAAGGAAGATTGCCACTTTATGGCAATGTGAGAAAGCAAGTGGGAAGAAGAGGTGCTGTCAATAGTAATTGGAGGAAAAGGAAGTGATCCTGAGAGATTATTTATCGAGATGATACTCTTCTCACACCAGCTCTTCTCTGTTTGAAACAGAACTGTCAAATGAGGGTTTCGGTCTTGGGCCACGTAAATTGCAAAAACAACCCCCTCCCCCCAGTTGGATCAGAGAGGCACCATCTCCCTGGAGATCATCTCAAGCGACCCAATAGCTACTCAAACTGGGTAGATTTATGGATTTTGCCTGATAGAAGGCAGTTGGGTAGTCACATCAGTATTAGCTGGCCCCTTACGCAGAAAAACTGTCCCTCGCAGAACCCATCTGCGCCCGCAGGTTCTGAAGGCACGGGGTACTGCTGAGGACTCCTTTCTGTGCAGATGGCTGGTCAAGGATTTGATGCTATAGGGACAACATAAACACTGAATTCTAATGACACTACACTCTGTCCCTGAGAATATTTTTATTTTTAGTAAATGCCTAGACTTTTAGAGACTTCTTAGGAGTTTTTGCTTTGTCTTCTATGCTGATTTCTAATCAATTTCGGAGTGAAGTATGAAATATTTTGTGCTGGAAGATAAGCTGCAGTGTACATTTTCTATGCAGGTTCCATTTTGCCTTTAAAATTCCTCCTCAAACAACTTCTGTGGGTTAGTGGGGAAAGTGTGCATTTGATATTTGGGGGGGGGGGGNAAAATAATTACTATAACAGTGTCCCAATAGCCATACCCTGGTTGGTTCTTTACTAAAAGTTCTAATTTGCCTCCTGTATTCACATTGAATACCACCTTACTACATTCAGAGTCCCATTGATTTTATTGGGACAACTTTGTTAATAAAGTACTACTTGCCATGACTCAAGCGGTATTGTAAACCTGCCCTGTGTCAATATAACTTAAGTCGCTCAGGGGTGTGAAAAAGCCACCCCTCTGAGCAACGCAAGTTACAGCAACCTAACCATTGACCACACCGGCACTATGTCAGCAGGAGACGCTTTCCCGCTGACATAGCTTCTGCCTCTCACGGAGGTGGAGTAATTATGCCTATAGGAGAGCGCTCTCCCATCGGCATAGAGTGTCTTCACCAGACGTGCTACAGTGGCGCAGCTGCATCAATGCAACTGTGCCAGTGTGGCGCTTCTAGTGTAGACTAGCTCTAAGGATGACATCATTGGTCCCTAATAGAAAATGAACCCCCGTAGAGTAATATGGCTTGTCTGCACTGGAAAGTTATACCAGTATAACCTAAGATGTGAATTTAAATGGATATAGTTACACTGGTATAATGCCCTGTGTGGACATTCTTATTCCAGAATAAGAGTGGCTTTTTCAGTTTAGTTTATGTCTCTCTGGAAGGAATTTAAGTAAAACCGAAAAAAGCCACTCTTATTCTGGAATAAAATTGTCCACATCGGTTTAACTAACCTAGTATAATTATACTGGATAACTAGTAAAACTTTCCCATGTAGACAAGCCCTTAATCTACTTTATTACATTTTGAGTGGATGAATAAGTCTGTAGGCGAAACTGGTATTCGGAACTCTCCACTTAATTTGGAACTTGCTTGTTCAGAAAATCTTCATGGGGACACTTAACTTAGTGATCCATTGTTCTGCCTACTTATTCTAGTGCACCAATCGCTGTGTTATTTTAGTTATAGGCAGCTAATAAATACCATAGATGGATTTGGAGATAATAGTACCCACTGCTTCACAGGGATGGCATCAGGTGATTAGTGATGTTTAAATCTTTTCTGTGTGTCACTTTCAAGCTAGTTCTAACTGTTCATTAACAATGCCTGTCAGTTCTCCTTCAGCTGTGAAACAAGCAGAAACGTGTACAAACTATATGGCTGGTTCTTGTTCCTAGTTAAAATGGAAGGAGCAAGGTGCACATAATGGGCTGCCAGCCCAAGGTTGTCTTTTAGCAGGGGTCTACATCCCTATCCTAGTGCAGACAGTGCCTCTTCCCAACTCCATGGACCAGTCTAGGAAGATAGAGTGATTTAATGAATGATTTAAATAAAAAAATTCCAATCCAATTTTTTATTTATATTTTTTTGTCAAAAATTATCAGTTTTCAACCAACCCTGCTGTCTAGGACCGTTGCAGTCTCTGTAGCTTCATGGACAGCAGCATTACAATACTGTCTACACCAAACATTAAGAGGGATTCCTAGGGATAGAGGGATACCCATTCTCTCTACGAAGATTATACTCTATGTTGTGGAAAGTTACATAGTACATGATTATTACTGCATCAACAGGTTACTTGTTCTGTAGTGCATATTATTCTGGCCTGTAATTATTTCATGCAGCATTAGAATAGTGATGTTTGTTTTTGTAGAAGCTATTTAATGAGATGATATAATTGGCTCATCTGCCTGTTTGAAAAGGGTTACCATTACTAACCAGTCTTCCCAGTTCTGTTAGTCACTTTCATTTATTGGATTTACATTAGTCACAGGCACTCTGTTCCTTCTCAGCAATTAAAAAAAAAGTTGCATATGAAAAACACACCTAGGGAGACATGCCTCTTTGTAGCTGACTCCACCTCTATGGAGTCAATCACCACCAAAATAAGGGAGTTGCCCAAGATTCTTATGCTGAAGATTAAACTCGAGATGGCTACAAATCATACTGTTATTTACATTTACAAGGATTAAGTTTACTTTGTAGTCATAATTATGTAGCGTTCTGAATAGCGTTGGAGTGCTAGATGTGAAATGTCATCTCTGCTGAGCATCGTTGATACTCAATGTGTGAAAGAACATTGTGCAGTCTCCTAAAAGACATGACTCACGTGAGAACGGTACACAGCTTGGAGTGGATTTGCTAGTTTTGCTCCACATGAAGCATCAAATAAACAAGTTTATCTTGTTCTGGTGAGAGTGTATGGAAGAGAAAAGGGAAGGAGTGTATTGCTGGCAGCAGTACTTGCCAGCCTTCCATTGTGGGATAAGTTCTGTGCCACAGGCTGACCTCGCTCTCCCATCAACCAGAAGAGAAAGCACATGCTTCTAGAGCAACATGAAGAAAGAGTGCCTTGCAAATGCAAGCCTCAACTCCGAGCATGGCACATTCTGCTCTCTAAAACTCCAGATGTTGGAAATGGAGGTTGAAATGAAGGCTTGCAAGAAAATGCCTGAAGCTTGCAGTGAATGTCTTTCAAAGAGTATCACTGCATGGCTCAGCAGAGTATACCAGCAGTGTGTACATACCCTGGATGTGCACTTTGCCTGTCTTCATCCCATCAAAAAAAAAAAAAATTGTAGAAACCCCCTGTTCTACATTCCAACAGAAGTTTATATTACCCACGCTCAGTCCTGTTCCATTGAGCTCTCACTCAGAAGAAGAGGTGATTGATTTCAGAAAAACCTTCCTCATATCCCTCAAAGATTATCCGAGGAAGATGGATATACCTTGTTCATAGTGTTTGTTAAACTCCACATCTGCCTACAAGGGAGGAAATGAGAAAAACAAACTTTGCTGGACAAATATACAAGGAAAGGCTTTCTTTTTACTCCCACACTTTAAAAACTGATTGAATTAGCAATGATCGTTGCAGTGGTCACCAGTAAGGGTACAGTATGCATTAAAATAAATAATAATATCCTACTTACATAGGTAGTTAATAAGAGCAAAAGGTACCAGAGAAGATTGTTGGTTGGTCATCAAAACTCTGAATTACTGAAATCCATGGGAGTTGTTAACAGAGAGGAAAAGCTGCAATATCCTCTTGGAGCCTACAACTCTTAAGGGTTATGACAGACCGAGGGAGAGAAACTTTTTTTTTTTCTCCCATCCCCGGATAGAGTGAAAGAACTGGATTTTGCACAAGTTCTTCCTCTTCATCCCTAAAGAGGTTAAAGGAAAAGTTGAGCCACCTATTATGCATTTTCTGGAAAAAATGAGCTAATTATTAAAAATGTGAATGTGTTTGGACTTAGCACATGTATTTATCATGATTGTATGCATGAATTGGGTATCTGAACAACAAAATTCCTGATTTGTTTGTGCAATCAGTGTATGTAAATTAGGCATGTAATCTCTTGTGCACACATCTAGGCATGCTCGTATCTCAAAATCAGCCTTCAAAGTATAATGTGCCACATCCACAGTAACTTTTTCCAGGGTTCCTCACTTTGGTATACTGTCAGAAACTACATTGAGAGGGGGACAAACTCAAACATACTGACACATTCCATTCCTTGAAGATGATGTTGTGGGGAGGGGGAGTTTGTCAATACAAACAAAGAAGATGCAAATCAACATTCTGCAATTATAGGCCATGAAATTAGCTCCAAAATATTAGACCCCCACAATATTAGTGGGGGGAATTTCAAAGGTGCTGAGCACCTGCAGTTAGTGCTTAATTTGTAACGAAAGAGGTGCCGGGGCTCAAGCAATTTTTTTACATTTATAACTGGCAGGGGAAGCCGAGAGGTGCCAGGGCTATGAACTGCCAAGAGCAGAGGTGCCAGGGCTCAGTCCTGGCAAGCCCTGGCACAAATTAAGCACAGCCTGCAGCTCTCATTGCCTTCAATGGGATTTGAAGGTGATCAGCTCATCTGAAAATAGGGCCACATGTGTATTTAGGTACCTAAATATAAATGTAGGAACTTAATTTTAGGCACCCAATTTTGACCCCCTCTGTTATAAGCTTTCCCTAGATGTGTTGCTTCTTGCGGGTCTTTTATTTAAAAAGAGAAAGAAGAGGGGAGAGGTCTATGAAGTTAACCTGTGGCTAAGGGAAGAACAGCTTTGCTGTGGATAGTTGTCAACAAATTTTTGTTGGTACACATGTAGTTTGTTCTCTTATTCTAAGTGTAATATGCAGAATATGGTACAGAAGAAGATAGGTTTGCAATTTGGACTTTTATATAAATGAATTGAGGGTTTTTTTGTTTTGTCAATATCTGGGTAATTTAGGACAGACCTAAAACACACAGAGAATCTCTTTACTATTACTTTTTTCTTTTTTTAATTACATCAAATGGAAAAACTATGTTTAAATCCAGAGTAGTTCTATTGCTGAGATGAAATGATAATCCAGAAACTCTAACATCATTCCCAAATATTAGATTTACACAACTTTTAGCACATCTGTGCCACTGCGCAGCCCACCATTGGAACATCTGTTGCACACATTTCTTGGAAGTGCAAGTTGATGAGATTACAAACAAGTATGAAGTAGCTCCAGGCATTTAAGTGAACTGAAGCTATTGAAATAGAGCTTTCACTTGTATTTAGTCAGGTAGGTTCTAGCATTTGTTCTAAACTTTTTCAATACAGAAAAATGCTGATGCTGGAAGATGAGACAAAAGCCCGGCAACAATATGTTAAGGTCAAAATTCAAAACAGGAGGTCATATAATACATGGATTCATATAATACATGGACTAAGTAGTTGTTTCACTTTCTGAAGTGACAGTTCAATTCCACTTTTAAATTTGTAGTCTCTAATATATATATATTTGAGAACTACTTGACAAAACTGTCTATCATTGGCTTCAACAGTGAGATTTATGAAAGTAACTCCAGTAACTCAAGTGAAAGGCTCCAGATCCCGCTTCCATTGATTCCTTATATACGTCAGTAAAAATAAATGTAGCTTGCACAATTACATAGAAGTGTATTATGTGAAGAGCTGTCCAGTTTTATAATCTAACCTCAATTACCGAGGAGCCGTTAGCTAAATTCTCTGTGATCTTCTTTGTAGTATTGCGCATGCTGTCAGCACATACTTCTTTATGGTATGGCATAAGTAGCCAACATTTCGAGAACACCTACCTTCAGTCTTTGCAGGCAGAAGATATCCCTTCTTTTTCCATCTATTTTATCCCATTTTATTGTAAATTCAGATCTCAACATTTGAGACAAAATTCCCTGTTAAGGTCAAATTCAGACTGGAAGCAGGTGCAGTCTGGCTTTCACCCATTTATGCAAGTCTAAATTTGCCCCTAAATCTCTAATTACCTAGTCATAACAGAGTGAAGTAGGATAACACTCAAGCATCTTTCCCCTTCTTCTCAGATTTTCAAACTTATCCTCATCTCTAAATTTCCTTGACTTTCTTTTAGTCCTTAATTTTTATGACTTTACAGTTGTAAATTATTTACAATATGCTGATTTGACCTAGTGACTTCAAAGCCTGGTTCCTGAAAACACTTCAGATTAATAAATACATCTAATGAAAATTGAATGTTAAACATAGTTAGTGACTTAGAGAGAAAAATAAATTATTTCAGTGACCTAATGCAACCATTAGTTTGTTCTTTCAAATAGCAGTACAGTGTAGGACTACTGTATAGTACATTGGCAACAGTGTCTGTGTCAGGCACTCTTCTTCTGTTATAAGTGACAATTACATATATTTGAATATAGTATCTTTTTATTCTAAAGGATTCCGAAGTGTAAATAATGTATAGATACAGATACATATAAAAATGTCACCCACCATTTAAATACGTATGCCGCTTCTTCAAATAGTGTCCCAATGGGTGGTGCACTTCATGTTTGCCTGCACCTCAGTTAGTAGTGTCTGTTTGGCCTGCGCATGCGCCCTACACCTCCTTGTGCCAGACACCAAGGCTATATAGGGGTGCTCAGGCAAACCGCCTTCAGTTCCTTCTCAGCTGCCTCAGCGTGAGACGGAGCCTTAGCATGTCTGCCTTGAGCGTGCCTCGGCTTTTATAACTCTCTTAGAATACTCAGTGTAGTTAGTTTTAGTGTTGTTATAGTTAGAGCTAAGTAGGGAGAGGATCATTTTCTCCCCTCTTTCACTATGGGGGATTTGTTTCTCTCGGTAGGCCATGCCTGACTCTCCAGGCTTCAAACACTGTCTCTCCTGCTGAGAGGCTATACCAGTGAGTGACGGCTGCTCTAAGTGTGTCTGTTGCTTGGAGGAGTCTCACATCTCCCAGAAGTGCAACTTTTGTTTAGCCATCAAGTCCAGGGTGAGGAAGACCAGGGAGATTAAGCGCTGGCTGTTTATTATGGAGCACACCCTGGTACCGGCATCTGAGCCAAGTTAGGAGACTCCTCCTATACATCTGTCTCCAGATAGATCCAGCACCCTTGCTATCTCAGCACAACCTCCCCTTAACACCAGGGAGACTTTGGAAGTGTCAGGGAAAGTTTCCAAAAGAAGAGGAGCGTAGCCTCTCACCTTAAGGGGGCATCTCTGAAAAATATCAGGTGTCTGACAAGATCCACAGTCTCCGTAGCCTCAACTTCTCGGCTTGGTGCCATTGAGTGAAGGACTCTTCTTCCAATATCAGCGGGACTGTGAAGTCCCACAGCTCCAAGGAAAAAAGACACAGCTCTGATAAAACCTCAGTACTGTGTTCAAGCAAGGAGGGCAGGAATAGACATCCAGGACGGGCACCTTCATGTTCAGCCCAACTGTTGGTACCTATGCATTCAGAACCGAGTGTGCAGTGGCGTCAGACACCATTGGCATCAACTTCAGTACACCCACCAACATTGGCATCAGTGACCATGGCCTTGGATACTATGTTGGTACCAATCCCTTACTTGGTACCTCAAGAATTAAGATATACAACCTCTGGACAACAGATGAGCCAGAGTCCCCTCTCCTCATGGGTACCGAATGTGTCTCGATACAGAGACCTTGATCTCTGGATTACTGCCCTCCTGTATCGCAGGACTCTCCACCATTTTCTGTGGGGTCCCCCCTGCATTGGATGAGATAAACGAAAATGAGGAAGACTGTCAGTCAGTCTCCTCTATTTATGTTCAGGGTTCTCTGACCCTACCCCTCCAAGAACCCTTTGCCTGACAGTTACAGGAGGATCGTTCTTACTACCAAGGGTGGTGTAACTAACACTTCCATATGGGCTTCCCTATGGCCGCATTGGGACCCCAGGAACTGGTATCTTCTCATAGGGAGGCCAGAATTGTTCAACCCTACCCTCCTTCCCTCCCCACCCTCCCTCCCACACACAGGCAGAGACATTTGAAGGGTGCCCTAGCCTCCTATTCCTCAAACACCTACCACTAACTAGCCTCCTTCCCCTCTGCTTCGGACTGTTCCTCAAGGGAAGTTTGGGTGGAGAAATAACTGAGGGTGTTTGCCCACATACCCCTATATAGTCTCGGTGTCCGGCACAAGGTTCTTGTGTGGAACAGAGGCCAGAATCGAAGTCTTTCCAAATGGAAAATGAAGCTATTATGATCTCTAATTTGCTATATAAGAGACCTGCATGCTGCTGCAACAGAGGAGAGAAACAGAGACAGACTTTCCATCTGTATCTGTAGCAGAATTATTATATGTTTCACTAAAATGACACAATTGCTTATGATGAAAATATTTGGCATCCATGCTCAGCTGCAGAAAATTAGCAAGTAAATGTCTCAGATGAATGGAGCTTAGACTAATAAAAAGAATACATTTGGGTTACATTCAATTATTGTCAGAATCATATAGTATGCTTATTGATTAAACAACTGTGGACCACATTATGGTGATATTCTTTTGTGACTATGAAAGCACTGTTAAATTCTTTGCAAAGTCTTTAACTCTCCTAGCTGTGAAGCAACAAAGTTGTATTATTTTCAGGGATACAATCTATACATCAACACTTTCCCCATGCTTACTAAGCAGACACTGAATACAGCAGACATAAATTCAGAACTGATCTTTCTCTAAGCAGCATACACTGTGTTGTGATTAGGGTAGGAAAAATCTGAAAACTGTGATGTTGGGAGTGGAGGGGATTGTTCTCTGATAAATTGCTGGTGTTACTTTTTCCAATCAGAAAGTGTTAATGGGTTTACTAATGTAAATCAACTGAAGATATTAATCATTCTGGTCAGTTGTTTAAACAAAGCAAACTCCTGCCCATAGTAGATGTTCAGATAGTTTAATGCTAGAATGTTGCAGTTAATTGTTGGATAGTACATGAATCTAATGTGTTTTTTTTCCCCAAAAACTGTTCCTTTTTTCCTCTGCTTCATTCTAATCATGATGTTTTAATTACAAGTTTCACTCATGATTAAAATTATGTAGGGGGTTCCCCCCTCACTCCCTACCTATGTTTTATTAACAGTAGCATGGTAGAGAGTTTGTGATTTAGGCTTTAAAAATATACATTTCCACTTAAATGCTACAAATAAGGAAAAAATGACTCTGTGTGTGTATGTGCGCACATGCCTTCTTAATCCAGTTATGTCTTCTTTCCCAGGTAATATGCACGTGTCGCTGGCTGAAGCCCTGGAGGTTCGGGGAGGGCCGCTGCAGGAAGAGGAAATATGGGCTGTATTGAATCAAAGTGCGGAAAGCCTTCAAGAGTTATTCAGAAAAGGTAACCTCTTGTGCCTTTAGAGTGGTAGCACATATGCTACTGGAGAAATGTTGAGAGCAGGTTAAATATCTTTGCTTTGGCGGAGTAAAAGCTTGAAGAAATGACAGTGTGGCAGGTGCTAATCTGGAGCATCTGGAATGCTGTATATGATGAGTTCTTTAGGCACTAAACCACCCTGGGCAAACCTAAGGGCATTCTCTTTTCCTTCTCCCTGCAGCCATCCTCCTTTCCCCCTTGCAAATTTTTTACAAATGTAAATTAGGCTCAGAAGTCAGACTTAAGATGGTCTCTGAAAGAGTACTTGTACCAATGTGGAGAAGTTGTATTTACATGTGCTATTTTTTGTACATAAATATGCACATACAGCTATATGTGTAATTTTACTGTGAGAAAATTGGACCCTACTTTGAAAATTACTTACTTTTGCAACTGTTACAAATCTGCCCATGGTAGGACACCCTCTTTTAGATTACATGGGGCAGGCACACACATGAGTCCAATTACTCCACCCCAACCCCAGTGGATACTGCAGGGCATCTTTTTAGCAGGCTGGTGCTCACTTTCTGGCAGGGCCTCTTGACTGTCTTGTCCCCTTTCTGTGTCTCTGGTGATGCCACCAAACAGCTCTGTAGTCAGCAAAAGGGGTTAAACAAAAGAAAAGTAAAGAAAAACCTTCCTCCAAGATATGGGCGTCTCTTACTTCAGAGCAGTGATACTCAGACTGAGGCTTAGGAGCCACCAGTGGCTCTTTAATGTGTCTCCTGCGGCTCTTTGTAGCACATGATATTAAAACACTGTGTGATTTAATCATTAACCAATCTAAGTTATTTACCGATCAGGATGCCTTTACTATGTTATTAACCAATTGTAGAATACTTGGTCAGTCATTTTCCTGTGAGAATTACATATAAATGAAACAATGAATTCACACTACTGTGGTTCTTTTGGGTAATGTTGATGGCTAATTTGGCTCCTGAACCATTGAGGTGTGAGTATCACTGCTTCAGAGGGATTATCAATGTCCTGGGAGTATCAATGTGCACTTCGGAGTTCACTAGGCTCCAGTGCAACGCTGCAGTTCTTTTTCACCTTTGACTTGGGGTCTGCACCCTCCTTCTGGGAGCGAAGGGGCTCTGTAAGTTGTCAGTCCTCTCTCCAGGGCTGGAGAAGCTCAACAGCCTATTCCCTTCCCAAGGTTTCCCCCCATCTGAGTAGAGTTCCTTCTTTTTAACTGTTCCTCCAATCCTGGCATGATTTGCAGGTGCAGTGGGTCCCAGCCCAAAACAGCTCCAAAACACCATCTGTTCTTGGGAAGGATTTATTTACACAGTCACAGCTACTTAATAAATGCCCACTTAAATTTTTTTTTCAAGCATATAATTCCAAACTGTCACTTCATATTTTTTAACAGAAGTGTAAAATAAAACATAGGAATTGCCATATAGTATCAGACTTGTGTTTTGTCTAGGCTGCTGTCTCCAACAGTGGCTAGCACTGGTTGCTCAGATCATCTCACATTAGGTAGATGTTGGATTTTCCTGATCTCTAATATTTAGAGATTGGTTTAAGCCCTGAAGCATGAGGTTTAATTTTCCTTCCAAAATTATTGTCAGTTAGGATAACTAGGGATATTATTGATATCCATGTAAATGTCCGATCTTTTTTAATCTTGCTAAATTCTTGGCCTCAATGATTTTCTGTGGTAATGAGTTCCACAGTCTAATTATGCATCGTGTCAAACGTATTTCCATTTATCGGTTAGAATCTGCCATCTTTCAATTTAAATGAATGTGTCCTCATTCTTGTGTTACAAAGCAGGGAGGGCAGAACTTCCTGTTGTACCTTCTTTATGCCATTCATTATTTTATATACTTTTTATAATGCTTTCTTCCTGAGGCAAACTAGTGAATGCTGTTTTCAGAAAGTGACTTGGACAGAAACAAACTGGGCCCATTCTGATGACTAGTCCTGCTGGTTTCAATGGGGCTATTCATGTGAGTAAAGTTTTGTAGGATAAGGCCTTGTTGTAGCATTTTCTGGAAGGTTCAGATGAATTAGAAAGTTCAGAGTTCAAAACGTGGGTCATCTATACTGGACAATAATTTTGTTTTAAAGGGTTACAAAGAAAGTTATGAAAAAACGTTTTCAGTTCACAAATGGGACAGCTTTTCAAATATATTTAAAGAACTGGAATAAATCTTTCAAACCCATTAGGCTTTTAATCTTGTAGTAACAAAAGGCTTGTTAGCCAATTATTTTGAAGTATGTAATAGGCAATAATCAGCAGGAATTACTATGTAGTGACTCTAGGATTATTTTAGAACAAGCTTGATTTTCATTAAAGAGCTCCTATTAATTCCTACCACACAATTATTTTCAGAGGTAAAAATTGCCTGTGGAAAATATTATTTCAATTGAGTACATCTGCTGTAATTGAGAGGAGATTTTCTGTTTGTTGTCCTAAAATAGGGTTTTCCTTTCTAACTTTTTAATTTTTTTTAAAGGCCACCACCAGCAACAACCCAGACTTGTAATAAAAAGCACAGTCAAAGTCGATTAATCAATGCTTAGTTTATTTGTATGTCTGTACTTGAAAGGTTTAATTAGGAATGTAGCCTGTAAAACAGTGATACTCAGACCTCAGTGGTTCAGGAGCCAAATTAGCGATCACCATTACCCAAAAGAGCCACAGTAGTTTGAATTCATTGTTTCATTTACTATAGTACTATTCATATTTAAACAGTATGATGAAGAAAATATTTTCTTTTTATATGTATTATTCTCACAGCAAATAAGTGAATAACTTAGTGCAAGTTGATAACTTAATTGTTTAATGGCATAGTAAAAGCATCCTGATTGGTTAATAACTTAGGGCATGTCTACACTTACCTCTGGAGCGATCGATTCAATGGAGTCGATTTATCGCGTCTAATGAAGACATGATAAATCGACCGCTGAGCGCTCTCCCATCAACTCCGGTACTCCACCGGAGTGAGAAACATAGGCGGAGTCGACGGGGGAGCGTCAGCAGTCGACCTACCGCAGTGAAGACACCACGGTAAGTAGATCTAAGTACGTCGATTTCAGCTGCTGAAGTTGCATAACTTAGATCGATCCCCCCCAGTGTAGACCAGGCCTCAGATTGGTTAATAATTAAATCACACAGTGTTTTAATATTATGTGCGGCAAAGAGCTGCAGGAGACACATTAAACAGCCACTTGTGGCTTGAGAGCAGCAATCTGAGTATCCCGGCTGTAGAACATACTGCTAGTTACTGTGAAGGATTTTACTAGCCCAGGTCCAATTGAGTTTGTTGATTGATGCTATTTTTATATATATATATTATCTTGATAACATAAAGGTTTAAGAAAAAACTACTCTCAACCTTCTGCCCTCACACACTAGCTGTTTTTGAGGGTTGTACATCTGTTATATTCTTCGGAGCCCCAGTTCTTCTCTTTGTGCTCCCCACAACCTCTGTACATGAGTGATCTTGAAATGCAATCTTCCAGCTCAGACTCCTTATGGAGTCCCATTGAATTTGAAGTTACTGTTATGTAACACACTGTGTTATCTGACAAACTGCTGTTATTTCCTATTCTAAATATATACTATATATTCCTTTTTTAATTATTACTGGAAATGCAGGGAGGTAGCTATTGCTAGCATTTGACTCTTCTATGGCAAATGCTCTGTGTGTGTGTGTATGTGCATGTGTGTGTGTGTGTGTGGTCTTGAGGATTTTTGGTGGGCGAAGATTACAGGAAGTTATCATTCAGAAATACTTAGATTTAAATGTTCTGTTTCCATACACTGGTGATTATTAAGCTGACAAATCTATTTATAAAAAGCCTTATTTATAGCACCATGAGAGACACCTGTCTTACACTTGAGATTGACCATCAGCTGGTTAAAAACATAGTTAATATAAAGAAATGGGAACCAGCACTAACCCCACAAAGCATAACAAAAACCGAATAGACTACTGTGCAGATAAAATGCACCCACCCCCACTAAATGCAACCTCTCAAACAGTATTTCCTACCCCAAAAGCTCCTTTAAAGAGATTAGCTGTGCAATGTGCCCTGAATGTCGGCAGATTTGGGCTAGCTAGGGGTTGGAGGGAGCACGTTCTGAAGGAAAGGGACTCTCACAGAGAATGACCTGCAAGCATTCCCATGCTCTTATACCAAGAGAATTCCAACTTAAGCATCTCCACAGACCCCAGCTGTGGTAATCAAACCATTTAAATCTCTAGAGGTCAAAATCAACACCTGAAGTTTGACCTGAAACAAACCATTTCATGTAGTTTCAACTCACTTTTTAAAATTAAAAAACAAAAACAAAACTAGATTCACAAACTGGCCAGAGGAGGAGCTGGTGGTGCTGCTGCCCCCATCACCACCTTCTTTATAAGCTGTAGCCCAGTGGTTTGGCCACCTGGGATGTAGGAGGCCCAGATTCAATTTCAAGTCTCCAAACCATAGTCTAGACAGTACATCCAGTAAAGCCACAGCATCCCTCTCCAGGCCCTAGCTATCTCCTATGGCCCTGTAGTCTCTCACCATGCTGCACTCCCAGCCTCAGTCCTTTCTGGCCCTCTACTTCAGCACTACAGTTCCAAGGGCCAGCAGCCATCTCCCTCTACTTCTCTCAGCCTTCAGCTCTCTCTCGCCTTCTTTGGCCAGGCCCTTTTCAGCCTCCCGGCACTAGCTTTGTGTCAGGAAGGTCAGCCAACTAACCCCGCCACTGGATCCCTACCTCTCAGTCCTTTTCAGTCCTCTGGCACTGGCTTTGGCTCATGAAAGACAGTAGGCCAGCCTCTCTGCTGGCTTCCGGATAATTCCTCTCTCTTTCCTGGGAGTGTCTTCAGAGAGCTTTCCTTAGAGACCTCGTTCTGTCTCCTCTTTCCAAGTCTCTCTCCCAGAAGGAAGAGAAATCCAGTGATTCTTCCTGATAGTCCCAGCTGCTGCCCTGCTTTCTTAATTGGCTTAATCTGGCACAGGGGAGCTAGACGTTCTTCATTTACAGGGGCCAGCCATCCTGAAACACGCTCCTTAAGAGTAACATCTTTCAGTTATTTACCCTCAAATCACAAAACATCACCTCTGTTTTACCTGGATTGAACCGGAAGCATGCCCCAATCTCATGCCTGCTTGACTGTATTGTCTGGGTCAGAAGAGAGACAAAAATCTCACAGCTGACTCTCACCGGAATACTGAAGATACCATAAGCCATGCTGCCTCTCACTCTTCTAATGGCTTCGGCGTATATACGTTGAACAAAGGAGAGGACAGAATAGAATGCAGCAGAGTTCCAAATGAGAATGTCATCAGGGTAGAAGCACTTGCCCAAACCCAACCTTTTGGGATTTCCATTCGTTCCCTCCAAGGTTCTCAGGCACATCAGCAATACCTCATAATCAACAGTGGCAAAGGCATCCAATTATCGGCAAACATTGAACAATCACTATCGTAACATGGCTAATTTCAGAAATTATTTTTTCCATGTAATGGAAGAAGATTGGCCAAAAACAAACTACTACTATGGATTTGATAACCTCTTTACTTCCAAAACTCTTGACTGTTTTAAATGTAGCCTTCTGCATTTTTTATGTTTTGAGCCCAGAACCTTACCCCCACTCAAGGTTTTTAATTAAAAACCAAGATGAAATTACTTCTTATATTGTTTACCATAGATGGATTAATTACAGTGTGTATAATTCGATAGCCAGTATATAGACATGCACATTATTATGCCTACTCTTATTTACAATTCTAGCAGATGACAGAATCATTAAATCCTAGAACTCTAGGGCTGGAGGCGACCTCGAGAGTTCAACTAGTTCATTACCCCATCTCCCCACACTGGGTCAGGATTAAGTACACCTAGACTCTCCCTGGTAGGTGTATATCTAACCTGTTCTTAAAACCTTCCGTGATGGGGCTCCACAGCCTCCCTAGGTAACCTGTTCCAGTGCTTCACTATCTTTGTAGTTAGAAAGCTTTTGCTAATACTTAACCTAAATTCCTTGCTACAAATTAAGCCTATTACTTTTTTTCCTAATCTAACTTGATATGGAGAACAATTGATCACCATCCCCTTTATAAAAACCTTGTACATTATTTGAAGACTATTACTATATCTTTTAATACTATGTCTTCTCATATGTAGACTAAATGTGCCCAATTCTGCCAACCTTTCCTCATAAGTCCTGTTTTCTAAACCTCTTACTGCTCTCCTATGGCTGTCTCCATTTTCCAATTAAAGGCACTTTATAAATTGTTTCCATAGTTAATAAGTAATGAAAAAATGGTTTGCAGTGTCCTATCACTGAAAGACACATTGGACATTGAATTGGCTGCATGTTGTATGATAAGTTATTAAGTGGAGGAGAAGGTCAGGCAATCTGGTATTGCTAGTTAGAGTAGTGATAATATTTAGATTAATCTGTGGATAGATTTGAAAAAGCTGATCCTAGACCTCCTCCTACTTAATTACCAGCAACAACAAGTTTGTTGTTTAGAGGGTGTCTCAGCTGTTTCAGACACGCTGGGTCTTGCACCCTGTACTCCATGAGGTCAGAAGTAACAAGTCTTTCAGGTGCAATATCTTTGGTGTGTGTCTGTAGAAATGAAAAGAGCATGTCATGTTTTTTGTTGCCAAGAAAAAATAAAGCAGGATTCACCTGCTTCAACTAGATAACATGTGAATAATCACCAAAAGTTAAAGATAGAAAGGACCTAATATTATCACCTGGTCCAATCCCATATCAAGGTTTGTGTGGTGGGGACAGAAAAACATGTGAACCAGGTGCAATAAAACGAGGAGCTGAGGTGAAACAGACATCCAATAGGACCAGGCAAAGTCGAATGAGTTAAAAATAATACAGAGTGGAGTGGGGCGAGACCAGGCCAGCTTGCAAATTGTGGCTGTATGGAAGAAAGAGCATGTACGTGCATGCATTGCAATATTACAAAACATTGATGGTGTGGAAGTATTAATTATGTTTTTCTAGGACCTGAAACTCCTAGCTGAAGTCCTAGTCATAGTATTAAAACTACTAGCAAACCCCTAATAAAAAAATTTCCTTCCTTGTCTCTCCACTACTCTGAGAAGGGAGTTAACTGCAACAGGTCACAGTGTACGCTCCCCCCTTGTGCTGTTGTAACTATGTTGCTGGTGTGTTGGGGGTACGGAGACAGGGATCTCCCTGCCCCTCTCCTTTCCCACCCACCTGAACAAGGAGAGGATGTAGTAGTTCTGCAGAGCTTGTTTCTGTGTATGCACAGGAAATGGTGGTGGTATGGTGCACCATCTACTCCCTTCCGCTGGATTGCAGAATGGGGCATAATCTGGCCCTATCTAAAGACTTGTTGGGCACCTGCCTGACCTCCCACAACCTGGCCTTGGCATACCCTTAAAAAACTGTGACATCCATAGAACAGGGCATTGAGAAAGATGAGTATTGTGAAACTGTTACATGGAGAGACTTTTCTCTATTTTTACTATTTGCTAATTGTCACACAAAAGAAAGTGGGGACGGGTGAAACAAAATGAAGTTGTATCTGATAAAATTTATAGTCATAAAGGGGACACTGATTGAAGTGTGTGTGTGTGTGTGTGTGTGTGTGTGTGTGTGTGTGTGTGTGCGCCTTACATTTGTATTGCTTACTGTTCACCTGAATAATCTCCCTGGTTTTATTGCCTTTAAAACCAGTTCTGTCTCACTTTTTTTAAACTGGACCACACTGTTTATCTGTCTTCTGGCAGTGCTTAATAAACTCTGCTCTCACAAGTGTTTTGTTACCAAGCTGCATAGTTCTGGAATTAGCTCAGAAGGCTGACAACTATAGCTTAGTAAAGACTAGTGGACACATAATTGATCAGAAGCCATACCAAAAATTCCAGTGGTTTTGAAAGGAGGATTTGGAGATGTTTTTTGTAAAGATTATTCCTGTATTTTGGTTAGAAGGAAGGGACCTCTCAGAGGATGTTTCCCTTATTGCTGTTAAGAGTTCTTCTGGAGGAGCAAAACAAGAACAACTTCAGAGCAGGCATGAAGAAACTTAATAATTAGTGAAAGATTCTTTCGCCCTCTCCCTGACCTCAGGAGAAGATCCTATGCCTCTAGGACAGTGATTCTCAAACTTTTGTACTGGTGACCCCTTTCACATAGCAAGCCTCTGAGTGTGACCCCCCCCTTATAAATTAAAAACTCTTTTTAATATACTTAACACCATTATAAATGTTGGAGGCACAGTGGGGTTTGGGATGGAGGCTGACAGCTTGCGACCCCCCCATGTAATAACCTCATGACCCCCTGAGGGGTCCCTTGAGAACCCCTGCTCTAGGAAAAGGTCATTCACTTTCTTTGTACCTGGCTTAATGGCTATGTTGTTTTAAATTACTTTTGTTGATATTCTACTTTAGACGCTCCCATTCAGTTACTTTCCCTATGTTTCTGGGAATAAATGTCCTGAAATGAAAAGGAAAAGGAAGAAAAGAAAAAGGTCAAAGGACATATTTTTATTCCTATGTCTAAATTGGTCGAACTACATTAATTTGTAGGTTGAATTGGAGCCTGTCAATGCTTTAGGAGCAGATCCTGGTCCCAGAGTATAACCGGGGCAGCAAGGGTGTGTGCTGAAGAACTCTTTAGGGGCTGGCAGGACAAGGAATCCACTTGGTAGTCTGTACTGTGGCCTTGGGGATGCTATAACCCCCAGGTCCATGTATCCTCCCATATACAGTAAGTGAGGGTGCAGTGGAGAGGAGAGCTGGTATTTCAAGTAGTGAGTATAGGGAATATATCATTATTCCATTAATATAAATCTGGGGTTCAGAATTATTGTTGCCTTAATTCAACGTATGGAGTTATTTGGAATATCAGAGCTTGGATTCCCAACTACAAGTCCTTATACAGTAATAGCTGAATACCACATATGTTCAAATGACAAACGTGAAACTTTTATTTTTGTAATGTAGCATATATATGTGAACCTTAAGCTGTATATATATTCATAAGCACCCATACTCTGTCTTCATGCCAAAGTAGATGGTAAAAAGAGAATGTTTATTTGTCTTTTCCCCAAAGAGAGAACCCCACCCATGTTAACCAAATCATAAACACACAGAAGAAAGTTCTGAGATATTTTGTCAAGTGTTTGAATAAAAAGGGTTACTCTAAATAAGAACAGACTACAAATTCCTCCATTATACCTAGTACTAGCACAGCTACAAAAACTGCTTCTACTTCTCCATGGTCTCCCAGCGATGGCACATCACACACATTTTCATGTTATCAGGAACTGCTAGTGGAATAATATTTTAAGTGAGAAATACCCATGGAAGTCATATTTCCTAATTCATGTAAGTATATATTTTTGGAATACTTGCACAGAATACTTCTGATGAAGGAATCTGCCATACTTTACATGTTAAATCCCAGGTACCAAAGGTTTGTAAATCTATTTAATGATCCTGGGATGAGCATTTTTTGCTATATGTTTTCAACCAATTTTTTTCAGTCTTTAAAACATTTTTTTTACATTATAACAATAAAAAAATAGTTTGTTTATCCACAATTAGTAGGCATCTAGTTCACAATGCAGACTATTTTCTTTGAGCCAGCTGGAGAAAAGTGTTTTTACAAGCATGTCTTCTAATTCAGAAATATGAGCAGAGTGTCTGTGCAAGCTTTTCTTCAAAAGGATTTTTAATATATGGGTTCAGTTACATGACAGGCAGTAATTACTTTGAAGAAGGCCTTGAGGTTTATTGAGTAAATGATCTGGGTTTTTTAAAGTCTGTAAATGCATATTTAAAGGATAGCTTTTACAATACCAAGTCACAATCTGTTTCTAAAGCAGTTGTACAAAATTGCTGTATCACCTTCCATGTTTTTTTAAAAAGAAACGTTTTAGTGCTGCTGTCCAACACACGTTATTTGTGCTATCTATCATTTTAATTGAAGCTTGAAAAATCCACTCACCCAGGGCACCTACTTAGCTTTCATGAGTGAGTCCTATTCGCTTCTGCAGAATTTAAGACTTGATTTAAAACAAAAATTCCAGTTCTTCTGTTTGTGAAAATGGTCTTCCAGATATGAATGGAGTATAAACCGATGCAGTGGTGGCTCTCAAACTCTCCAGGGAGTATCAGAGCCTTTACTGGTGCTCTTCACTTTGCAAAAGAGCGGCGGAGTGAAATTAAAGATTCCAGTTTTGCTCCTGATATTCAGAAACCTATGGGAATCATGGTCCATTGGATAGAAGACTAGCCTAAGAGTCAAAAGACCTGGGTTTTATTCCAAGCATAGTCACTGACCAGCTCTGTTAAATTAAATGATTCATCCCACATTTCTGTACATTAGTTTCCTGGCTGTAGAATGGGAATAGTGATGTTTGTTAAAGGTGTTGAGATCTGTGGATGAAAAGCAATCTGTTAAGGGCTAATTGTTTCTTTATTATAGTTACCATAACGGATTTAGTGCAGGACTCAGATGAATGTTTCTTGGCACATGCACTGCCCTAATGACATGACTCCTGCCATAGAGAGGGGACCCTGAGTCAAGAAGTAATTCAAAGAGGAAGTCAGGGATGTTTGGCCTGCCTTTCTCAGCATGAAAGTGTTAGTGTAACAGGAACACCAGCAGCAGGAATTGAGCTGTCTATGTGTTTTCTTCCAGCCGTAAACAAGTTTTTTTCCTTTAATTATTTTGTCCCTGCTATTGTTTCCCTGGGGATATTTCCTCTTTGTTCTAGCTCACCAATAAGCAGACAGTGAGGCCAGGTAAAATCAGGGGAAGAAAGATGGCCAGAGACAATAGTGAGTAGGGTGACTTGCAGCAAGGAACATCAGAGGGGGAAAAAACACACTTCTGACTTTCTCCCAGAGCTATTTTCTGAGACGGGGTCCTTCCTATGTTGGAGGAGCCATTGCCTTTGGGAGTTGTCTGGGGGTGTACCAAGAAATGCTCTTCCCACTAGCACAGTAGCTGTTACATCATTTTATTAGCTCATGAAACTGGAGGCAGCAGAGGAAGGCCCTGGATGTATTCACTGTGAAAGAACTTAAAAAACACAACCTGGAACTTGGAAGAGGGGTAGAATTGTACCCCACGCTTGGAGTACCCAGAAGGTTCTGCAGTGCAAGGATGACAAAATATGTGCACCTTCCAGCAGCCAGAGGGTTTGAAGGGTTGGGTGGGGGCTTTAAATTTGATCACGCATCTTTTACCCTGAGTAGGGTCAATAGACAATACTCTGGCAAGACCTCAACCACCATTCACTTCTTACCAGCTGAGAAAGAAGACATGGGGACTTGGCTTTTCACATAAATATTGCCCCTGTACAGTCGTACCTTTCATCTTAGTTGGGTCCCCTGGCTCTTAGGAATCAGCTATAATTTTTCAAGTTCTATGTAGATGGATGGGTGGGTGTGGACAGAGAGTTGTGGGGAGAGACTGATGTGATAAGAAATAGGGTATTGAGAAGGTATCAGAGGGGTAGCCGTGTTAGTCTGAATCTGTAAAAAGCAACAGAGGGTCCTGTGGCACCTTTAAGACTAACAGAAGTATTGGGAGCATAAACTTTCGTGGGTAAGAACCTCACTTATTCAGATGCAAGTCATGACTTGCACAGGATCCTCTGTTGCTTGGTATTGAGAAAGTGAGAGACATTGGGCGTCCAGACAGAAAACATATGAGAAGAGGTAGAGAAAGGGTTATAAGGGAATAGAGGGAGAGTGAAAGAAAAGAGGAAATGGCTGCTGAAGGTCATGATATACACCGTGATCTATTAAAGGAAAGAAAAGATACACAAAGTGAAGAGAAGATAGGAAGAAAAAGAAGACAAAACAAAAGCAAGAGATATGTCTACACTGGATCTGGAGGTGTTACTTACAGCTTGGATAAGATACATTCACACTAGCTCCGATTGTCCTAGCGTGCTAAAAATAGAAGTGTAGCTGGAGTGGCGTGAGCAGCAGGAGGGATTAGCTGCCCTGAATTTGTACTTACGGGTTCAGATGGGGTTGTGATCTGCCTAGCCTGGTCTTCCACTTGCGCCACCATGGCTACACTTCTGTTTTTAGCACAATCGGAGCTAGCATGGGTATGTCTAGCTAAGCTGGAAATTACACCTACTCCAGCGTAGACATACCCCTACTAAATACCTTTTTAAAATGTATTAAACAGATGACCAAGTGTCCGTATTACAATGAAATATAGGAAACAGTAAACAGTGACACTAATTGTTTATTCCGTAAAATTGAGAAGTATAGCCCTGTGTGTGGTAGGAAAGATTTTTTTTTTTGTCCTGGAATAATAAACTGAGTCTTTGGGGTAGTAAAAAGTAACAGAGGGTCCTGTGGCACCTTTAAGACTTAAACAATTAGTGTCACTGTTTACTGTTTCCTATATTTCATTGTAATACGGACACTTGGTCATCTGTTTAATACATTTTAAAAAGGTATTTAGTAGGGGTATGTCTACGCTGGAGTAGGTGTAATTTCCAGCTTAGCTAGACATACCCATGCTAGCTCCGATTGTGCTAAAAACAGAAGTGTAGCCATGGTGGCGCAAGTGGAAGACCA